>NC_040027.1:9456464-9733545 GCF_000972845.2 Larimichthys crocea | reverse complement strand
ACTCATTTTATTTTACTAATGTCATCAAATTAAAGTGACACTTGTGGGCATCAAAATTCAAGTCCAGTATTTGCTGGTGTTTAGGCCCAGTGCTCCGCTCAGTTTTACGTCTACAAGGATTGATGATTGTAAAACAAGAATGTCTTTTAATGTGGAATGTGGAAACACAAAAACAAAGTATTTATCTTCCAGAATTTGTTCAAATATTTGCTGTTTTCTTGTGAATTATTTCGACTTTTCCTTCTAAAAATGATTGATAAGTTTTTTGTCGTGACGTGTGCGACCCTTCGTTCATTTGAAGGCTTCACAGATGAGAAATGTTGGAAACCATCAATTAATAACTAATAAATAAACTTCATTTTTTCCTCTCTCAGGTTGTGATGTTGAACGAAGCGTACTCCAGAGTCGAGTACCGGCTGGAACGGGAAGGTTTCGACAACGTCCCCGCGCTTATAAGATTCTACGTTGGCAACAGGAAACCCGTCTCCCAGGTGGGTTTGATCACATTTTTTACATTTAAACTGGTTTTATGACAGTTATGTGCAGGGATGTTTATCATTTTTCAGGTTTCATAGAGAAATCATGTCTGTCTGCGTGTCCTTCAGGTCGTAGGAGCCATCATCTTCCAGCCGATTAACAGAGGGCTGCCGCTGCGCTGCTTGGAGGAAAAGTACGGGCTGTCCAACAACCACCGAGACCGGCTCATGGCGCAGGAGAGACGGAGCCAGAAGCGCCTCAGCCTCAACATCTCCAACGGACACGCGCACGACAACACGCACGCCGCGCACGACAGCGCGCACTGCCGGGACAACGGCGTGGGCCGAGGCAGCCAGCTCAGGTCGGTACACACACACAATGATTAACACCAATACTACGTGTGTGTGTGTGTGTGTGTGTGTGTTTATTGTTTCTGGATGATCATTTGTTAAAGTTTTTAGCTCCAAGCGACACGAAGCTGTTACTGAGAGCCGGCTGCTGTATTTAAATGATGGACTCACCTTTACTCAGTCGTCCTCTCTCTCTGAATCACTTCCTGCAGCCTGCAGCTCTTAACATTCATCATGCGGCTGTATATACAGACCTGTTCCATACATATCACCAATGTAAATAAAGACTTTGCTGCTGAAAGAACAGATGTGTGTAATGTGTGGAGTCCATATCTGTCTGCGTGAAGAGAGGGAAAGATAAATGTGTCATGGTTCTTTTTATTCACATTTGAGGCAGACTTGATTTATTCGTCCTTCGTGCATGTTTACGTGTGAACATGTTCGTTGATGTTCGTCTTTTCTTCCTCTCAGGATGAAGGATCGCTGCGGCAGCCAGCCGGCGAGTCTCAATCAGGTCCAAGAGAGGCGACGCCCGCTCAAGGCGCACCAATCGGAGAGCTACCTGCCTCTCGGTGAGTGGAAGTCAGATTAAGGTCTCAGACAAAGGTGCTGGTTTGTGAAGGACTGAAGACTTTATTCAGGATTTTTAACAAATCTAGTTTCGATGCTGCTATCTGTAACTCATCCTCTGTTTTCTCTCTTCTTTCGTCTCTTCAGGATCCAAATCTCAGTCCCACCAGTCTCCTGACCCTCTCCTCACGAACCCTAACCCCAAGTCTCCAGTCTTCCGGACGGGCAGCGAGCCGGCGCTGAGCCCGTCTGTCCCGCGGAGATCAGCGGAGCTTCTGGCAGGTCAGATAAAATCCAGTACACCTCTCATCCCAATATTTATCTGCTGCTTTGATGCTTACTTTGGTTCTTTGAATGAACTCAGCAAAGTCTTCATGACCGTCTTTGTCCGTGTGTTTTCAGGACAGGCCATCCGGGGCTCCGACAGCCAGCTGTGTCCTAAACCGCCTCCCAAACCCAGCAAGGTGCCGCTGGCTCGACTGCCTCGCTCCCCCTGCCTTCAGCCGCTGGCTCTTCCCCCGTCGAGCTCCTCCAGCCTCACAGACTCCTCCAGGCTAACCGCTCCTCCACTGGACTCCACATGCATGGACTCAACACGGAGGAGTGGAGGTAACTTTATTTTCTACAGCATTAGCCAACAGTGTGGACCAGTAGATAGAAGTGGAGGTGTAACACTGGATGTGATTGTTACTCCACAGCCTCCACCGGCCCTCCTGTACCTCCGGTAAAACCCCTGAAGTTCCCTCATCCGTTTCCTCCTGCAGACTCTCTCAGCTCTGTAGTTTCACCTGATCCTGATTCAGAGGCGGTAACAGGATGGACTGAACGCCTGCAGCCGAGCCCGAGCCTGAGGTCCTGCAGCGCGCTGGAATGGGAGGAATCGAACTTGCTGAACGCCTCCACGTACGACACCGTCGGAGCTCCGCTCTGCAGCTACGTGGAGAGGCTGAGGAAAGAGGGCGAGGGAAGCAGAGAGGAGGAGGACGACGAGGAGAAGGAGGCAGGAGGGAGGAGAGGGCTGGACAGGAGCTCCTACCATCACGCCATCGCCGCCTTAGAAAACACCAGCGAGGAAGAAGAGGAGGAGGAGGAGGAGAAGAAGAGGAGGGCGAGGGAGAGGAGCAGCTTCCAGCGGCCCGTCGTAGAGACCGAGTCCACGTTCCGGCCGGCGGAGTTCGGATCTCGACTTCTGCCGCCGGAAAACAAACCGCTGGAGATGGTGGTGCTGAAGAGAGCGAAGGAGCTGCTGCTCAAACACAATCACCACAGCATCGCCAGACACCTGCTGATGGCCGACTGCCAGGTACACACACACACACACACACACACACACACACACACACACACACACACACACACACACACACACCTTTTTAATAATAAATGATGCAGATTTTGATTTAAAATCATCTCGAATCTCCCTTTCAAAGTGCTTTACCTCATTTTTATCACAAAAAAAAAGCTGAAGTCATTCTGGATTTTTTAATTTCAACTTGAAAATTTCAAATCTGAAATATTTTTTTTGACACTGAGGACGTTTAACAAAAAAATTCACTTCAGTGTAGACAGACTACACGATGGCATCACTGTGCTGTTCTGTGCTGTTCACATTTAATCTGATACTGATGAATCAGAAATAAATTCAGTGTCTTGATTTTTGATCCTCGATTTTAAAAATCTTGTTTTTTTATTTTTACTGAAAAACACCAAGGAGCTCCAATTATATTATTATTATTAGGGAATATATGTAATAAACAAATCATATTTTTTAAAAATATAAACCTGGAAATAATCAAAAGTTTGAGGATTCAGAAAGTTAATGTTTTGTTTCTTCGCATCAAATCGTGGCTCGACTGAAAATTTCAGCTTTCAGTATTTCGAAGATGAAAACATCGAGCTTTAGTTCCCTGTGATGAAGTGAGTTTTTCTGTCCAAGTACAGAAAGAAAAGAGAGAGACTGACTCTTGACACGTGTCTCTGATTTAGAGCTAAACATGTTTACTGGTGCTGAGTGTGTGTGTGTGTGTGTGTGTGTGTGTGTGTGTGTGTGTCAGAATTAGATTTCCCTCCTGCAGCTGACCGTCCTGACAGGCAGACACAAATAAAAGTCACTGACGGCCTCGTAAACGTCTTTGTTCCTCTCCAGGTTGCGAGGATCCTCGCAGTGACTCCGGAGCTTAAAGGTCAGATGGGCGTGGCGTCCGGGCTCGAGCTGGTGACGCTGCCGCACGGTCGACAGCTGAGGCTGGACCTGATGGAAAGGTAAACACACACACACACATTGTACGCACACACACAGGACATCACAGGTGCTTTCAATGAGGATGTTTTCCATGACGTTCCTGTAAAAAGACAATTTACACAGCAGAAAGTTTTTAGACGTTTTAGGAAGTACACATGCTGAGTGGGATGAGAATAAACAAAACAAAAGCTACAAGCCAAACGTCGACTCGTGGAAGTGAGTTCCTCACAGTGATGATCTGTTTCTCTCATGTCCGATGAAAACAAATCACACACAGCTAATTTCTTAAAGTGTCAAACTGTTCCTGCTCGCAGCAGCCTGAGGCTAAAGAAAAAGAAAAGATGTTTCTGTGACGCAGCTGTTTGTTTGAGCTCTTCAAACCTCTGACGCGTCTTTATGCACAAAAACTGAAATCTGGGATGATGTCAGCTGTGATTCACACCTGCTGCTTCACTGTTTACAGCCGGATAAATCCTCTGTGAATCAACCTGACCGACTCTGAAAGATCAGATTAGACACAGAAACAGACACAGACGTTACACCACCACTGCTGGCTGCTGCTAATAATCCACCTCTCCTCCGTCTCCCAGACACCACACCATGGCGATAGGCGTTGCCGTGGATATTCTGGGATGCACGGGCAGCGTGGATGAGCGGGCGTCCACCTTGAATCGCATCATCCTGGTGGCGTTGGAGCTGAAGGACACGGTGGGCGACCTGTTCGCCTTCACGGCCCTGATGAAAGCTCTGGACATGCCGCAGGTAACACACACACACGGAAACACAGATTATTAATGTTTGAAGCACATTTATGAAACTATTACAGAAAAGTATAAATGTTTGTTCGCTGTTCTCGCTGCAGATCAGTCGTTTGGAAGAAACGTGGACGACTCTGCGAAGGAACTACACACAGACCGCCATCGCCTACGAGAAAACACTCAAACCTTTCTACAAGAACCTGTACGAGGGCACAGGTACTCAACACACACACACACACACCTTTTCAACATACTGATCCACAGAGCGTCCATGTGCTCGTCAAATCTACATTTTCCAAGTTGTAAAGACAAACAAAGAGTCTCAAAATATCAGAGTTTTAATGAACAGCATGCGAACACGTCAGAATATAGAGTCAGGGTCATCTTACACCTCTGTCCTTCAGCAGACTCGAAGCTAAACTTTTGATTTCTTCAGTCTTGGATGATTTTTAACAAGTTCATTGTAATCATTTCTCAGAGATCAAAAAAAGATTTTACAATTCAAAGATATCAGAAGGTGAAAAAGCTCCACTGACCTTCCTCCTCCTCCTCCTGCAGCCTCCTCTCCTCCGGTGGTCTGCGTCCCCCTCCTGCTGCCCCTCCTCACTTTGATGGAGCGTCCGTCGATCACACCTGAGGGGGCGGAGCTCTGGGAGACCAGCGACCAGGGCTGTGACATCATGTTGCGCCACCTGGAGGCGGCGCGTGACGTCGCACACAACGCGCAGAGCTACACGGCCAACGCACAGAAGATCTTACAAGGTACGAGCAGAGAAGGTTTGTCTCCATCGTCAGTAAATGTTTCTCCGTGTCCTGAACTGTTTGTTTTGTTTCCCGTCCTCAGAGTTCGAGTGCGACGACGAGCTGCTGGAGGTGTTTAAAACGGACTTTCAGCTCCGGCTGCTGTGGGGAAGCCGCGGCGCTTCGGTCAACCAATCAGATCGCTACAACAAGTTCAACCTCATCCTCACTGCGTTGTCACGGAAACTGGAGCCTCCACCCAAAACACAAACTTTAATCTGACTTCACCCGAGCAAAGACTCGGATCAGAAACCAGCTGTGACGAAGAGAAACAAACTTTAATTTTTTTGATATTTCACAAAAGTTAAAGGAGAAGAAGTAACATCTTCATCTTCACCCACAGAGTCTCTGCACAGGTCACAGGTTTAAATGTAGCATACACACACATGAGACTTGTATAAACACTTGTGTAAAAACCACAAATGTTTCATGTAACAGCACCTACAAAACGTCACCGCTTCAGGAACTCAGATAAACGGCGCTGAGCGTCGTCACAAACTTCTAAAATCCTTAAAAAATGTCAATGTTACGTTTCTTTATCGTCATTTATAGAGAGGAAACAATCATCCCCACATGAACTGACCTTTTTCACACAATTCTGATATTTTGAAGACATAAATCACCAAGATCTTTGATATTTTGGAGACAAAAATTCCCAGAAAAAGGTGAAATTGGCTGGTTTGATCTCTAATTGTGAGGAGGCTTAAAGGGAGTCGCTGGTGTGTTTTACCTGAACAGGCACTCGATTTATTTTTACTCCGACATTCCAGTTTACTCCAGAAAAACTTTCTTCGACGAGATTGAAGGAGAAAAATAAGAAACAGGTTTGAATCCTGTGACAGGACACAGAGAGTAAAGACAGAAGAAATGTGCGTCTGTGTATATTAAATCTAAATATTATATTTAACGGTACAGCGAGTGATCGAGAGTCCAGCCTGTACTTTTGATACAAAACCACCTGATCAGTTTGTTACACAGAAACAGTTGAAATATTAACAGAAATGTTCTCAAAGTCGATGTACAGTAAATCTTTTACTGTATTTACTCAGAGCAGAAAGAAACTCTCTGTATGTGTGAGAGATTTCTGCATAAACGTGAATAAATTTATTAAAAAGTTAACATGTGACACTAAAGTTGTACATATTTGAAATATTAGCATGTTAATAATGACTGTACATATTTTCTGTAGAAGGAAAAAAAAGATGCTGATGATTTTAATGTTTATATTATGAACTACTGTAAGATTTAATAAATATGATGTACAATCTGAATATGTGCACAAGTCTGCAAGTTTCTCCAGCGGGAAGTACGAAACGCTTTTTAGGTTCACAGGGAGCGGAGCCGGTGTCATGCCAGAACAGGAGCTGGTAAAAAGGGCAATGCAACCGGGCTCAAAAAAATGAAATGTTCTTTTTAAATTACATTTATTTTGTCAACAGGTTCCATGTAATTGTATCATTTCAACCAAAAAATGTTAAGTTAGGGGTTCGATTACATAATATTTTTTTAGTTTAAATGACTTAATACAATTACGAGGAACCTGTTGACAAAATAAATGTAATTAAAGTCAATATTTCATTTTTTTGAGGGTATGAACATGATGGCAGAGGAGAAGAGACCGAAGAGGAAGAGGAAGCTGACAGACAAGAGTTGATTTCATACAAAAAGTCATCACAGAAAACAAATCCACTTTTCATTGCTGTTTATTTTATTAGAACAATATCTTGGAAGAAGAAAAAACAAAAAAAGCATTTTGTTCACAAAGTGTCTGACAACATTCAAAGTAAAACGATGTGCACAACAATATGGAAAGAAGTACTGCCATTGGTTATTACAACATATACAACATGGTAAAAACACATTTACATGGGTGAAGATCCTGCAGAATCACCGTGTACCTGCTGTTTTTTGATTTATTTATTTACTGTGATTTGATGTTGATTATTAATAATAACAATTAAAAAAAAGGGTTTCATCGTGAGTTCAACAGCTGGAGGGAATCTGTACATGTTCGTCAGACGTTTCCACAGGAAAAAAAAAAGAAACACGATGAGTTTAAAAAAGAGGAATGTAGAAGAAGAACACCACGTCTGGTTTCTGCTGGGTGGTGAACAGCACCGCGCTCACAGTAGCTTGGCAGGTTTCGCTAAACTTTCATCATATTTAGCATCTCAAAGCTGATTTGTTATGTTTGTTTGTTTTTTTGCATAATATTCAGAATTATAGCACACTGGCTATTATAATACACAGCTCACAGTTTGTATATGTATATTAATGGTTTAAAAAAAAAAAGTTTGGTAAGTTTTGCTCGTTTCGAAGCTGCTGCATGATCATGTGTTCTCTGATTAAAAGGGACTGTACACTCCAAAAAGAGGAAATCTGAAGTGTGCCGCCTGTTAGAGTTAGTAAAAAAATGCCCTGCAAGCTTCCTGCAGGAACATAAGTTCATCAGGACGCACTGCGAATAAGTCTTACATGTTTTAGTGCACGTTTACAATTACAAGCAGGAGCTGAAGCTGTTATTATTTATTTATTTTCTCTAAAAGTTAAACAAAAAGCTTCTCAATTGAATATTAATTAATTGAATATCTTTGGGTTGTTGGACCGTTTGTTGGAAGACTTCACACCTTGGGCTCTTTAAAACTTTCGATTCGGCATCACTCGACATTTTCTTTACATCTCATAGACTAAAACATTCAAATATAATAAAAATCGATAATAAAACAATCAGTTTCAGCCCAAATCGCCTTAAGAAAATGGGATTTAACAGTTTGACTACATCAAATCTAACATGTAACACTCGACTGCACACATCTGGTATTGTAGTTTTTTTCCAGAAAAGGCCAAAATAACGTGTCGTTTCAGCTCGACTGAAGCTGTGAACGGGTTTAAAAGGCATCGGAAGAAAAGCAAAAAAACCAAAAACTGACCGACTGCAGAAACTGGATCATTTGCGCCATTTTGCATCCCCAAGCAAGAAGGAGAATGCACTTTTTTTACATGGACTCATGAGGTGAGTTTCTTATTTCCGATGTGAAACGAATCACAGGCTGCGGAGGAAAGCGTAGAGTATCGTGAGCAGTTCAAGTAACAACACCTACAGCATCTTTCTGTACATTTCACAGCTTCTTCGTCGAAGAAATGGCGGCGAAGGCGCCCGACCACGTGCTGTCCGTATCGACAAGAGCGGATTCATTAGTGGCATTTATTTATTTTTGTCTTAAATAGGAAGTCAAACTTCACTTCGGATGTGTCGTTTTAGTCTACTGAAGAGAGACAGCGAAGAGTTAAAACGGAAAGAAAATCACCAGAAAAGACGAAACGAATCTGAAGAATTTAGAAAAATCATGCAAAGGAAAAGTCGGCCATCGCTCGTCGAGTTACAAAAAGAGTATAAAAACCGTCAGGAAGAGAGAATTATCATTTTTGTGGTCATTCATAAAGTTCACACCTCCTTCAGCAGACGACTCTCATCCATCCGTTCGCTCATTTACTCGTTCATTTAATTCAGATTTAAATGCTGTAGTACTTCAGGGCAAAAGTGCATCAGTTCAATTCAAACCTTGTTGTCTCTCATGAAGAGTGTATCAAACAAACCTTAAAAAAAAACAAAAAAAACAATCACCATGGAAACACATTCAGCGTGACATAAGAGATGTTAATATGTACAAATCATTCAATGGTTAAAAACTTAACGCCACGCGTGCAAACGTGTCGTGGATGCACGCGTGCGTGTCGTCACATTCACAAATACAACTGATTACATGTTGGGGGGGGGGGGGGGTCATAATGAAGAGTCCCCAAGGAGATGGGGGCTAAACCCAGGTGGCTGATGGGAGATGTAGTCAGGTAAGGACGTGAGGAAAGTGGAATAATCCCTCCACAGTAAAACGACGTGAAGTTTTAAGGCAGAGTCTGACTGGAAAGACGCCCGGAGCTCCTCGAGATGTTCGAGCCGTGGGTTTGGTGAGAGGTCACTCCCATCTGCTGGTCGACTGGTGGAATTACAGCTCGGGAAAGGAAAGGCGAGGAAAGGAAAGGAAAGGAAAGGAAAGGAAAGGAAAGGTGGCAGAGAGGTCCTGAATTCACCTGATAGTCCCGCTATCTGACTCTGGAGACGTTGGACGCACAAACATGAACATACTCATGCCTTTAAAACATCATTCAACACACAGTCAGACACACTTTTGTAACGTTGCGGTTAAAAGTCACGGATGAAACGCTCGATCATGTTTGAGGGACACGTTAAGGACATGCGACTGTATGAGGGTGAGGGCAGGCATGAGGAGCAGAGTGGCTCAGGCAGGCAGGCAGGCAGACATCACCAACAGAGCACAGGTAATGATGATGATGATGACAGGGATGAGTTGCAGCACTTGGTTTTTGTTAGTGGCAGTAAAATACTGTGAGCACGACTGACCCTGACAAACTGACGGGGTTTGAAATCAGCTGATTTTCTCTCAGGAGGAGCCGGATCAAAAGTTTTGGAGGTTTAAGACTAAAAAAATACTGAAGTCGTCCTGATGAATCGACCTTGGAGAGAAAAACTTACTTGACGTTTCCTGAAGCTTTCAGCCACATCTCGTCGTCTTCCTCAGCAGAGGATCGGCTGGTTTTAAGTTTTAAAAGAAGCTCTAAATGTTTCCTCCTGCACTCTGACCAGCTCCTCCAGAGGAGACCAAACCACGAAGCAGACGGTGAATCAGGGAGGAGGAGCTGCTGTCGTGCTGCTCTCTGTGAGCTGAGGTGCGGCTCAAAGGTTAAAAACACCTCCTGCACCATCACAGGTGTAGTTCAGGAGGTGGCGGCTACATTCGCACAGAGAGCAGAACACCAGCAGGTTGTTAGAACATGCACAGCCGTCAAAGGAGCCCCATTCTTTAAAAGACCTTTACAGACCAGGGAGCTGAAACCTTTGCAGGTGTCTGGTCTCTAAAGGTCTCCACATGCTGCTTCTCCACCTTTAGAAACTCCTGCAGGTCATGATGGGGTTCCTCCAGCGGCTGCTGCTCAGTAAATGATATTAGTGGCTGTTCTTGGTCTTAACATCTGTCCTTCTTCCTCTTATGGTTATGTGAGCATGCAGACATGCAAACCTGCCACTTCCCCTCTTTCTTTCCCTCTCTCTCTCGCTCTCTTTCTTCGTGACCCCACCACCACCACCACCAATAATCAGCAATCAGCATGAGCCCTCCACCAGCCAATCAAATCGCCCGGCCACCCTGCAGCCCTCAGGAACCTGCAGTCACATAGAGGAGAGAGCAAGTTACTAAAAACACACACAGAAAGAAAACATGAGGATTTTGTTTGATTCTCTCAATCAGGACGAGCGTTTTTTATTTTTTTTATCTGTTCTCCACGTGGCTTCAGGAGCGGTTTACCTGCCAGACTTCGTTAACTTTTTTTACTTAATTTAATCATGAGTAAATATGCTCAGTGGTGTTTAACTCTTCCCCCCTTTTTTTTGTCTGCACAGGATGTTTTATTTTGAAAATCGGCCGGCTCGATCTGCTCTGTGCTGCCTGACACGTCCATCACGTCCATCAGAAATAAAACATCCAATCTCAAACACAGTCTAGGGCGGCCACCATCAGTACTGCCGAGCCCAGCGGGGTCCATGAAGAGGACCAGAGGTCTGTGGCCGTGTAACACAGTCGTCATGATGTCTCACTGCCTCAGTCTCTACAAATATGGAACAAAAGACGAATTTAAAAGCTCTCATATCTCACATCCTGCAGCCTCGCCTTTAAACACACCGTCACTGTGTGAGAGCTGATAACGCCAGCAGCAACACTTTTACAGTTAGCTGTCCTCTGTTCTGCACCTTTGTTTGTACTAGAAGGAGTTGGCTTCAGTGAAACGTGACGATGTATTCAGAGAGGATTGAACCATCGCGGATTCTCATTAAAACTCAAGAGTTTTTTTTTAATCAGTGACTCAAACGACCAAGAAACATCAAACACGTGATTCTTACAGTCTCCGTTAACTGAAGTGGATTTAAAGTTTAAGTTTAAAGAATATAGCTGCTGATAATTTTGTATTTCCTTCTTGTCAACAAACACCATAAAAAGGGAGAAAGCTGACAGGGAGCGGAGCCGGCGTCGTGCCAGAACAGGAGCTGGGCAAGCAGGCGATGTAACCGGGCTCAGCGGCCTTTCTGGATATAAAGACAGAAGAGGACGTGAGCTCTTAGTAAGCTTTAACAATTAACACCATGACTTGAATGAGTTCAAATGTGAGGCTCAAATTATTTCAAATAAATTTATAGAGCTAAAATAAACTTCATTCAAAGTTCTGCCACTCTGACAGCTGCCTCATGACTCAGCTGTTTTACTGAGTGTTGAAAATGAAACTTCATATTTCTGACCTGTGTTTTTTTTTTTTTTAAAGATTTACATCTTCAGCAGGAACCAATGCGCTTCGAGGCAGACAACTTTTTTTTGTGGGATTTGTTGACAGTGAAGAAAAATACAGAATAACAGCAGCTTCCTTTACCGAGGCTGAAACCAGGTAACTCCACCTTTAGTGTGATGGCACAGGTAACACAGAAAAACAAGATGTGCAGGTACACACACACACACACACACACACACACACACACACACACACACAGCTCATACACCTTTCACACACACACAGAAATAAAAACATCTTCAAATTATGTCGAGCTTTAAAATCAGGGAGTTTGAAACGTCTCCAGCTTTTAAAAAAGAAACATCAAAATAATTAAAAGGAACCATAAAAATAAAAATAAATTGTTTCTATTATATTACATAAAACCATCTGAAACACTTTGATCGATAAAGAAGTGGTGTAGCCTCGACGTCGGGCTCAAACAGCAGTAGAGACTCACTCACACACAGAGGAAGACTTCACATATAAAATCACTCAGACTGGTTTTCTGACTCGTCTCTGCGCTCAGACACTCACCTCTGAACAGTCCCACAGACATGAGGAGGACGAACGGTTACAGAGTTAGAGGAACAGACAGACAAAGACACGGGATGGAAATCAGAAAAGGGGAAATGGATGAATGTCCATGCAGACGTTCAGACGCTGTCTCTGTTTGTTTTGAGAGGATGACAGGTGGGGGTGAGAGGACAGAGGACAGTGGAGCTTCAGATGTAGGTGACAGCACCTTTGCTGTTTTTCTCCATGGTGATTTCTACGTAGGAGGTCGGGACGTAGCCTTCCTCTCCGCTCTGCTTCCTCGCCCTCGTCCAGCCGTCGCCTTTGTCCTCCTCGATGATGTACAACACCTGAGAAGGAAAAGACGCGTTTCTCATCAGCCAAACAACTTCGGCATCTCTACGCCTGAGACTGCGGCTCGCAGCGTGTTACACCACAGATCTGATGCTGAGAATACACTCTGCTGAACCTGTCCACAGCAGATCTTTGCTCTGCTTCCACACCAAGATTTCTGTTTGCCTCTCTAAACTGGGATCAAGCTGACCGCCATCTACTGCAGGAAACACACCGACTATGCATGAGTACCTGTCACAACCCCGCTTCAAAACACCTGAGCAATCCCTTTAACAATCACATAAAAATGAGTAGTAGTAGTAGACCCTCCTGTCTACATATTAGTTAGCAGTCTTGTCTTTGACCTCGACATCTATCTGATTTTAGCTGAGCTTTGGTAAAACGTTTCTTTAGAAAGCATTACAGGAGAACCAAGAAGGTAAAAATCATTCATCTGCATCACATGAAATGCTAATAAATATGCTTTATGTCTCATTATAATTAAAAGATTAAGAAAATTAAAGTCAAAGGTAATAATAAATTATAACAATCCGGTCTGACTGTCTCTGTTTGGCGCTACTTTCAGCAGTGGATGAATACACATAATGACGGAGCTCCAAGGCACAGAGCTGGAGGATTCATTGTTTGGAGCCTTTGAAAACTGTGAATAAAACAGAATAAGAAACGAGCCTTACCTCGTCTTCCGCCATCACCAGCGTTCCCTCGTTCTGACCTGAGAGTCAAACACAGCGACGTTAAAACACACAAAGCTTTTGGTCTTCAGCTTCTTCCTCAAACTGCTTCTCATGCGTTTTGTTTTCCTGTAAGTTCGCAGCCTGTCGAGAAGACGTCACCTTCACAGGATCAGTCGTCAGCTGTCACTCACCATCGAAGGAGTAGAGCGCCTTGCAGTGTCCGATGACGGGCAGAGGGTCGTCGTCGTCGAATTCGTCGTCGAACTCGTGCGGGTCGGGATTCGGGTTTCCGGGCTGCGGAGGGCCGGAGCGGTGGTGAGGTGTGTGATGCTCCTGACTGGTGTCGTCTGTGTAACTGCCCTCAGGACTGAAGAGAGACAGGCGGAGGGGAGGAACTTATTTATTCTGTGATAAGATAACTCTGACTCTGTGTGTGTATATATATATAGTGTGTATGTGTTTGACCTCTCTCTGCCTTGAGGAGTGTGATGGTGGTTGTCAGCGCTGTGTCTTCGGTCTCCTCTGGAGCTCTGCTTTCCCTCCACCTCAGATAACCAAGTCTGTCGACAGAGAGAGCACGAGAGGTCATCCCTCCACCCTCCTCCTTTAGTTCAGGTGTTTTTTGACTTGTTAAATTAAAACTCTTCACCCTCTCATACCTCGTTTTTGTGGATCTCCGAGCGCAGCTTCTCCATGTTACAGATGGTCTCTGATATTTTAGGCTGTAGGCTGCTCGGGTCTCCCATCTGTGGATTCTTCTCGTACACGTCCTTCATCTTGTTCAGGGCGTCTCTGAAAGACAGAAACAAGCATGAGTTGAACAGACAACTGAACACATGAATTTTGTTCTGGATATATGATGATGAGGCTCCACCTCTGATCCATCTCTTTCTGGAGCTCTTTGCTGAGCTCGTCGATCCTCTGCTGCAGCCTCTTCCTCCTCTGCTCGGGGGGCAAGTGGCTGAAATCCTCCAGAGACGGAGCCTGGTGGTAAAAAACAAACACACACACACACACATCTTAACCAACACATCGACTCAGGATAAAGTCAGTGATGTGGAAGAACGATCCCAGGAAAATCTGGCAACTACATCACTGACTTGTTTCCAGCACTTTTGTTGAGCCTCACTTGAAAATCAAACTGGACTTAAATGAACGCTGAATAAACGGCAGCTCCGAGACGTGGAGGAGAAATCCAGCTTGTGTGGACGTTATCACGTCGAAGGCAGGGAGTCTATATGAACTAGGAGCTAGCTTCACTATCACTACAAGGTGTTTACACTGGACTCTATGGGAAGTCCTACATGGTGAGGATACGTGCACGAGCACCTACACTGCATATATCTTATAACTACTCTACACACACACACATACTTACCATCTTGACTGACCACTGACGCATTAACCGTCACAGTAAAAAGAGACAGACAACATGAGATGCTGGTTAGATGTCAGTTTGTCAAACAGCCGACACACCGGTTAGTTCTCCTCACGCAGTTCATGGGTGTTAAATAACAGCTGCACATCTTGTTTTATGAATGCTGATTAATTCATCTTTGATGATATTAGAAGAACCTTGATGAGCAGCAGCAGTGATCTGGAGTTTGAGCTACACGCTGCATATTCCTGCTGTTCTACTTATGGACAGCTGGTGGCAGTAATGCGCAAACAACAACACGCCTCTAAAAGCAGCAGAAGGAAGACTGAGCGAGAAAACGTCTCAACAACAATCCAGGATTTGAAATTAAGGCTGCAACGAACTGTCATTATGGATTAATCTGCAGATTATTGATTTGTTTTTACAGGCCGTTATAATTTCCCAATCCCACTGAGATGATCCACAAAATCCAAAACTCAAAAGATATTCATCATATGTCAACAAATCTTCACATTGGAGGAGATAAAATGAGAAAAATTTGTGTGTTTTTGCTTGAAAAATCAAAGTTGTAGCCAATTAACTGTCTGTGGATCAACTTGATCGATTAATCGATGCAGCTCCGTTTAAAATATGAAAATATTTTGTGATTTTAACGTGATTGTTAGGCCTCAATGCATTTTTGTGAGAATGTAAACTTCCCAACATGATCTCTGTAAATCAGATATTAAACAGTGAGTATCACATCCGACAGTCTGACTGTGTTATTTACAAGAAATGTGTTAAACTGTCTGACACACAGATCACTGCAAACACACACACACGATTGTTGGTAACACATTTCTCAGCCGTCCCAACAACAACAACAACAACACTGCAACCAGGATGCCAAAAAACCCTCCAAATCCTCAAACACACACACACACACACACCATCAGTCCCCACGGATCCTCCATCCTGTGATTGGAGCAACAATCTGTCTCATGAATGAAAGAAGAAAAAAATAAAAATCACACAAGAAATAGAGGAAGAAAGAAACAAACCAAGAAGAGACGACAGGGTGTCTGCAAGTTTCATGAAGCTGAAATTTAAAAAGATTCAACAAATTTGAGAAAACTGAGTTCAAGATTAAAACTTTGAGTTGAACTCGACGTCTTTTCTCTTATTTTGGATGAACTGCAGACACCCTGTCGAAAAACCAAAATCACGTCAACCTTTTCCGATCAAAAAAAAAAACACACCACAACTTCACTACTTCCTGTCTCACCCCTCTCCTCAGGCCCCTCAAATTCTGGGGGATTCTGGGTACTGTGGTCTTTATCTCAGACAGATAGTGGCTCACGAGGTCAGAGCTGAACCGCGATGGAGGAAAAATGTTGGAGGTGGACCGGGGACGGTATGTAGAGGGGGAGGAGGAAGGTGGAGGAGGAGGAGAGGACTGGTGGAGGGGAGGGGGAACAGGAAGAGGAGACAAAGCAAGAAGTCAGGACGACATTTTCTGATTTGATGCTGGATTTTCACTGTGGGAGGGGAGAGTCATTCAAACATTCAGCTTCATATTGAAATTGTTAACAGGATTTCCACTGAGTCACGATCGAGTCATACGCATGACTCGATCGTGACTCTGATGACTCGATCAAACTTAAATGTTGCTCCTAAACCCGCGAGAACAGGAGGATGTGGTGCCGATCTGTGACGCAGGATCACGTGAAACAGTGAATACACAAAACGCCTCTTTGAGTCACAGAGCTGCATCAGAAAGTTGATTTATGGAATTCATGTGTGAAGGAAACCAACATGGATTTATTTAAAAGGTCTTCGTATAAGCGTCAGGACCCAACATGAAGAGAATATCTTCAAAGTCATAACAGTTTAAAGTTCTCAGCTTGTGTGAGACACGCCTGTGAAAATTCAGGCCATCAACGATTAAACTAACCTATACACACAAACACACGCCCTTATCCATCACGCGGGATCCTGATACTGTGGGGCAGCTGATGACGTGAACGTAAACCAACAGCAGATAGTCAATGATCAACCAGAACGGTCTTTATGGAGACGGACAAGGTCCAAGGAGTGTCGCGGAAAATGTCTGAGAGTGTCGCTACGGACACGGGAAAGGTGACAAAAAGTGAAGATGACGAATAATGTGAGGATAAAAAAAAATGTGAGGATAAAAAAAAAAGTGAGGATAAAAGTTCAATCTGTGGAGAAACGTGTAGAAGGCAGAGATGAGATGAGATGAGATGTGACTGTGTTCAGGATGTGACTAATAAAGCTGCAGGGCGGGAACTTTCTGCAGCTGTGTGTGTGTGAAAGTGAATACTGCAGCTTTCTGTGATCACATCAGTCAACTGTAAACTGACTTCCAGTGACTCAGTCCTTGTTTAAAAAAATGGTAACATTTTTGAGGTTACTGTCCAAGCACATATAAAATATATGATTTTAGATGTTGGTGTGATTATAGACTGAGGAAAAATCACAGCTTCACAATTTGAATACATAAAAATCATGTTAATTTGTTTGTCTTTCGTTAAAAACTAAAGAAGGAAATTGAGAATTTCTCTTTTTTTGGTGAGTGTCAGCACGATGCAGTCTTAATTTTGCAGCTTCGTTGCTGTTGGTTTCACGTCGCACTGAACGGTCACCTCGCTCCGAGCTGTTTGAAACCACTTATAGAAACAATATCAGTGATTACAAACCTCCTTTGAATGTTTAAAAAAAATGAAACTTAGAATGAAATGATGCCGCCGGAGAACACTTCTCGTTTCTCTCCTAAAGAGTGTCACAGAGCATCATCGCTCCAGACTTCACAAGTCTGAGGCGATGATGCTCGATTTGGCTGATTCGCTCCGACAACCAGGAGAAGCTTTGAGATGTAATGAGACACAGCTACGACGTGATGCTGTTGGTCTACATGATGAGGAGGATGTGACAGCTCCAGCCCTGCTCGCTCCGTGTACCTTTGGTTTCTTTCCAAACAGCCACAGTTTGTTCTTGGTTCTGCTCATGGGGTGTTTTGGGTCGGATCGAGGTCCCGGGGCTCCGTCTCTCTCTCGGTCTCCTTTAGGCGTGCTGCTGATGGTCCCGTCTGAACCTGTCCTGCTCAGATTCTGACTGAAGTCCTCGAAGGGGAAGTCGCCTGGAGGGTCAAAGCCGGACTTAAAGGACTCCACGACAATGCCTGAATCCTGAGGTGACAAGGAGAAGATACCCAGTCAGTAAAAATATAAGTTCTCCCCTCTCTCCATCTTACGCCCTCCAGTCTCCAGCATACCCTTCTCTCATCGACAGCTTTGGCAGCAGACACCATCCCTTCTAGACATTTGGAGACGATGGGAATGACTCTCCGCTCTGCCTCAGCGAAGCTCCGGTACGTCTCCCCGAGCTTCACCGTCCGACGTTCGTCCATGTCCTGCAGATTCTGTGACACAGAGCAGAGGAACGTGGAATAAACACGAGGAACGAGCCAAACGACACGGTCCTCATTACGACACTTCAACAAGCCTCTTGGCTGTAAACAAGCTGTCAGCGTGTTAGCGGATCCTTTCCCTGAGCGGCACTGACACCCAGTCGCTGCATTAATGATGGTTTACATAAGACAAGCTGCTGGGTTCAACATTTAATGGGACTCTCAGACAGGGCGCGACACTTTGTCTAAACATGACAACTGTTTCAAGGAGGAACAAAGGACGTGAACACCAGCTCTGTTAGTGACCTCTCGTCAGTGCTACAGCACTAACATCCAGACACAAGAGCAGCTTCTTTCCACTAAACTTTTCCACCCACTTACCTACAAATGATACATTTATTTATTTTTAATTTCGTTTTTTTGTGTGACAGATTTTACACACATTTGGTTATATAATGTAGAAAATGTGCAGATATAACATAATAATTTTACAGAGCCGAAATGCCTGATGAAGGAAGATACTTTTCATCACCACTACCACAGAAAGCTTCTATAAGTCGGATTTTGTGTCCGAAAATAAAGAAAAAAAGACGAGGGGTTTAAATATTGATAAACATATACAGACTGTATATATTATGCTCTAATATGTACAGTATCATCCATTACTGCCAAACATAAACCCTGCACTGTATATAACCACCACTTCAATCTTTGTTCCTTTATTCATTTGCACATTTTATATTTTATTATTTGAATTTAGAAATAGTAGAAATTAGAATGGCATGTTGTTGGTCACTGTTAATGTATAAATATATGTATTTTTACTTGTATGCATAGAATAGTTCTGTTTATTTTGACCCATCTTTGTTTGTATCTGTCTGTTTCTGTTATGTGAACTGTGAGTCCTTTATATCCAATAAATTTGATTCTGAAAGTCAATCAAACACTTAAGTTTTCTTTAAATATCTTACTTAACATTTACTGAATCATGTTCATTGAACTGGAATAATCACAAAAAATAAATGCAGGGAAAGAAAAGATCGATTAAGATTTAATCAAAGTCAATCATGGACGTCGGTGTCACCTTGAAGATGTGCGGGATGGCGTTGTTGAAATGTTTCCACTGCTCTGCGTTGAAGTTCTGGAGCTGAGCGGCGTACTCGTTCTTGCTCTCGTCGGCCATGTGAGTCCGCAGGTAGAACTGAGACTTGGCCTGGACAAAACACAAACAAACATCAGAACCACAACGGAGGCCTCGGCAAACCTCTCGTCTGTCAGACACGACCACACAAAAAAGACACACACACACACACACTAACACACAAAGCTGCTGCTGAAACCCGAAGCTGAGAAAAACATTTTGGATTTTCCCTTTAAAGAACGGAAAGTGGCGTTTTAACGGGAGTCACTCGGGTTCAGCAGAACAGTTCTATAGACGGTACCTCATCTGAAAACAAGGCTCGCTGCGCCGTGCTTTAACCTCGACATGGAAAGGTTTATTTTCCTTCAGGATTCAACTTAATCCACATGCTCTAATTATACAGCGAGTGTGTGGGGGGAAAAAAGGAGCTACTGTGTAATTTCATAGGCATCAATTATACACTGCTAACTTAAAGTCAAACAAAAATACTAGGTATGATGAAGTTAGTTATTCTGTTATTCAAATGTGGGACTTTAAATATGGATTTTAATGTCAAACGATGAAATAACTGCGTGTTTATTGTCGCCCGCGTGAAGCTCGTCCAATAATTTACTGTCTTGAGTCATCTGCTCGATATAGACTGAAAGTAAACATGCTAAACTGTCGTTGATGATAATAATAAAAAAGAAAAAGCACCCACACAGGTGTACAGACGAACACTCCTACCTTCTCCACCTCTGATTTGGTGGCGTTGATGTCGTTGTCTAACCGGTCGTAGGTGATCTGGGACTTCTCCGCTTCTTTACACTCCCTCTCAAACTTCCTTTTACTCTGAAAAAAGGGGAAACAAAGATAAAGATGTTAAATAGAAACTGTAACATATAAATCTCTGTCTCGCTGTGTTTCCGGTTCTCAGTGAATAAAACTACAAAAATATGGGAATGAGATATTTTGAAAAAAAAAAAAATCCAACGAGGGAGATGAATCAGAAAGAAGGGAGATACTTCCTGCCAGCCCATCTGGGTCACATTAGCAGTGAAAGAAACTGAGTGAATAGCTGAGACGTTACAGTCCACTCACTAGGTAGTCACTATTAAAAAAGGCACACAGACCACACACTGAAACTAATGGGCTACAGGCCAAATGTGACCGGATGTGAATTATTTAAGACATTTAACAAGCAAATATGAGCTTTTCTGCTCTCGGTGGTTGGTTATAAGTCGGCTAATGAGAAGACTGTTATAAAATAATGAGTAAGATCCAGTTAAATGACCTCAGAAGTGAACAAATGGAACCTCTCTCTCTTTCTGTCTTTCTCTCTCTGGAGCCTGTTAAAGGCCAAATGTGGCACATGGGCCTTAGATTGATCTGGGAGGGGCTAGTCCACACTGAGGCTGTACATATATATGTGTGTGTGTGTGTGTGTGTGTTTCCTGATCCTGGCCCCTGTCCTTGGTCCCCATGGACCCGGGAGGTTTGCCAGGAAAGACACTGCCGTCTTTTCAGAGCCAGAAACAAACAGTCTAATATTATACTTTCTATTAATTCACACAGAAGAGCACAGACGAGTGCGTAACTCTAAATTTTTATGTTAAAACATATACAAGTGTGTGAAATGTAAGAGAAATGGCATGTGTGGAAACGAGGGGGAAGAGTAGATCCCCATCTGTTGTAACCTTTGTTAGCATTTCTTACATTCCTCGTACATGTATGACGAGTACAGCTGGCTGTCGCTGAGAATATTTACACTAAACATTTCATTTTTTCTCTCCCTCCTCCTCCTCTTTCCCCTCCTCCTCTTTCTCCCTCCACACTTACGTTGTCCATCTGTTTCCAGCAATGATCCAAATACTGCTGGGCCTTCCTGCCCTCCTGTAGATGCTGCTCAAACACCACACACACACAGACAGAGACACACATAAGACATTTACACAGAAACACAAGAAAATACACATAAATATATATATGTTTATAAGAACACATTCATATGCACATACACAGAGTGACTGGACTTGAACTGTTATAAACACAATAACAATCCACTGGACGGGCTGCAGCTGCAGCCACAGATTTACTACAGTCCTGTGAGTCAAGAGACTGAAAACAAGTTTTTTTATTACAAATAAGCGAGTCAGCATGTCGGTAAGAGACGACGCATTTCATACCATGTTTGATCTTTTAAAGAAATCGACATAATCTGACAATTTGATGATTTTTAAGTCGATTTATCAGCATTTTTCTGGAGCTTTCAGCTGTTTTACTGTCGGTGAAGAGAGTCCGCTGAGTTGTCATGGAGACAGATCTGTTGACGACCACGTGATGTGGTTAATGTGGAGTCTGTGTCAAACTATTTTCAAAGACAAAGAATGAGCTTCGATGCTGAACCTGAGGAGACAAGTGCTACAGCTACTAAGCGTGCGGGTCGACACCATCCACGACATCTGCACATGAAGACCATTTCCATGTGGTTAAAAGCACTGGGAAAAGCCGGTAAGTAACCCTTGAGTTGGTTTTGAAAACTCTTGAACTCACTGACGTACATGTTCACCTTTTTTTTTTGCATGATTGTCTCTCTGGTTGTGTCTAAATGTTGTGCCTTTTACAACAAACTTTGCTTAGGATAAAAGCAACATTGTGGATTTTAAATATTCTGCTGTATAATCGGGTGAACTGTGTCTCTGCCTTGACGGAGGAAGCTGGACAAGAGTAAATCTGGGACTGGCTTTCAGTCATTGGTGAGAGCTTGGTGAAATAAAAGTCTGAAAGACAGACGCCGAGCTGACTGCTGATCGTAAGTAAAAATCTGAGGTGGATTCTGTCGTGTGACGGCTCACAGCACAAACAAAGGAATACGTCGTTGTACGGAGGAGTTATCATGTCGTGGGTTAGATCCTGACTCTGATCCTACAGAGAGATGAGACCGATCAACTATTAGATGTATTCTTTGTGCTCGGTGCATTAAAGGAGACACTGCCAGCTCACATTATGAATCTCATCACTTCCCAGCAACTATTTTTTTTATTTTGTCTGTTGTCCAACTTCCTTTATTTCAGTGCCAACAATATGACAAACATAAACAAGCAGCAACTGTAACTGTGAAGCCTGTTCTGACAAGAAGAGGGCGCTGTTCTTCCAAAGCGTTTATAGCATCAGCAGATGGTGGCAGAAGCAAAAGGCAGATGGTTAACGTCACATCCAACATATTTATCCTCTCGAGGAAAGCCAAACAGAAAACAAAAGCATGTGAGGAAACACAGAGGACACCGAGGGCAAACAGCCACATCCGCTTTACGGCGGGGAGCAACAGGTCTGTCTGAGATGATGTGTGCTCTGAATTATCAACTGGAAATAAACCTCGTGTGTCTCTTTGACTCCGTGTACGGTGGAGCGTGAACTGTACTCACGTGCTTCCTCTCGGCTTTGAGGTCCTGGCTGTACCTCATCAGCTCTCCGTACACCTTATGAGCCATCTCCTCCGCCACCACCTCCCTCTGGCCGGCATAGTCGTTGAGTTCGTTCAGCACGGCGTAGAAGGACAGACATGACGTGAACCTGCACAACAGACGCACGTTACGCATTAGATCAGTCTGCAGACATCCAGCATTGATTAAACAGGAGGATCTAAAGTGGAATAATTATGTAAATGATGCGTTATTTTATATTAGTGCATGAATCTCCTGCATTGTTTCAGCTCTTTGCTAAAGTGTGTTGACAGAACGACAGACGTCGCAGACTGTTACACGCTCCCAAATGTTCGCAGTCGAGTCTGAATAGAAGCTTTATACTTCTCGGTCATGACAGTGACCTCCATCAAGACCACTTAGCCTAACTGCCAGTTTCAATGTTGCAATTCAGCGGGACTAAAAAAACATGAGGGAGCTGTTTGGCACACGGTGAAGAGAGACTGAAAATAAATTCTGAATGAAATCATGTCCCCCCGGTCATGCCTGTAAGAAGAAGAAGAAGAAACTGTGATGACTGTGGCTTGAAATATCTTTGCAGTGTCAGAAAACGTCCTGAACGTTGTTTCTGTAGTGAGAAAGAGTCTGATCATGGGCGAGGGTCGACGGTTTGACCCCTGGCTCTTCCAGTCTGCACGTGGGCAAGATACTGAACCTCAAACTGCTCCTGGACCATCAGTGTGTACATGAATTAGCTCCAGTCTGATGAGCAGCTGGCACTCTGCATGGCGGCCTCTGCCGTCAGTTTTTCTGAATTTTATACGCTATATGTACAATTTTACATCACATCAAACCCTCAACGATCGAGAAGTAAACACAAGCATCAAAGTTCTCCGGTCTCACCTCGGCTCCTCGTCTTTGGAGCGTTTGGGACAGTATTTCTTCACCAAGTTTCTGAGAGGAAACAGAGAGAGGCAGACACACAGGTTAAAAACACTGTCTGATGTTTTAAGGCTGGTAAAGAGACAGGTAAGCAGACAGGCGGTCAGATGGCCATGCGCACACACACACACACACACACACACACACACACACTAAAGGAGAGAGGATCTTAGTATTTTATTAAAGATGAATCAAAGATTTAAACATCAAAGTGTCCGCCTGTTCGCTGCCTCGGGCTCCGACAGCACAGACTCCAGTAAAGCAGCAAGTTAATGATTTAACTAGAGAGCAGAGGAATGTGTGTGTGTGTGTGTGTGTGTGTGTGTGTGTGTGTGTGTGTGTGTGTGTGAGAGAGAGAGAGTGTGTGTGTCTACCATAAAAATGCACAGAGCTCCATCTTTGATCATACCTCACACCTACAGCAGCAGCAGTGTGTGTGTGTGTGTTGTGTGTGTGTGTGTGTGTGTGTTGTCTGAGGGGATTTCCCCTCTTTGAAATCACACATGAGCAACCACTGGGACTGTACTGATTTCTAAATGAGGATTACTGGGTTTAGGGTTCGTCCCTGTTGGTTTGTCTCGACAAGCGTTGCAACAGCGGATTAAAAAACACACAAAATAAATGAATAAATAAATCACTCTGCCTTTGTTTCAATGCTCTCTGCGCTCTCTGCTGTGGTTTGTTTAACTCTGGCGTCGTGCGCAGATGAAGACGGGTTGCACGAATCACATCCAGACCTTTCCGAACACAGAGCAGACTGCAGGAAATCAGCCCGATAACAGCCTGAAACGAATCACAGAAGCTGCATTTCGGATGCTTGGATCGCCACTAAATGCCGTGCCTCCGCGAGTCTGACGTCTTCTATGACGTCTTCTATGACGTCCTTGTGACATCGGCCTGTAAATCTGTGTCTAATCTGTGCAGGAGACTACGTAATCCTGCTACGTCTCTAGAGGAATCATTCAAAGGAAGCTTGTTTTTAAAGCCAGGTCGTCCTGTTATTGGATTTGTTTCGCTGACTGGAATCTATCTAAATGTCCGTGCAGATGAATTATGCAGGAAAATATAAATATCAGATCAGGACTCGGTACTACAGGGGACATAAATAACTGTCGAAAAAAGCTCGATGGAGACGTCCTTGTATCATAAAAATCTTCCTGTGTTTGTAGGAGTGAGACAACAAAGGAGTCAGTGTGTCTCTGTTCTGTGCAATCACTGATGTGTGCATGAGTGTTTATTTGTGTGTGTGTGTGTGTGTGTGTGTGTGTTTACCGTAGCTGCTTGGCGTAGTTCTGCTCTATGTCCAGCCTCTCCTTGACAAACTTTGCGTAGCGCTCCAGAAAGTCGATCCCCCACTGAGTGTGTTTGTCCAGATTATCAAACTGGTCCTGAAGATGAAAGACGAGACAGGAAATGAATCCAGATTCATGACAAAACATTTTAAATCACACAAACAGACCTGGAAGAGTAAAATGGACGGAAAAGTCTCTTTATCTTTCCGACACGTTGGGTTAAAAGTCAGGATTACATGACTCAGCAGTCTGAATATAAGTCTGTCCTTATTCGCACAGATAAAACGCACGTCTTCCTGCCAGTGACTCAGCAGTCTCAGATCTAAACCTGCACATGTGGCCACACGACTGTAATCCAGATTAATTTACAATAAACCCGGCTGCAGATTCAATTCATGCACAACAAACGTAACAAGGAGCCAAAACGTTGATCAGGACGTGGATTAAGCGTTTTGCCAAGTTTGAAAATTAGCTTCTCCCGTAACGTCCGTGATCTGAGAAAATTATACATGAACGCCAAAAAATAAATACGAGCCAGGAGAGAGACAGGAAATCAAAGGAATTTCCTCTCTCCGCTCGCTCTCATCTCTCCTTCATCCACTTCATGATCAGGTAAATCTTACGTCGGCTCTTAATATCATTTCAGTGATAACATCACACACATGATTCGTTCAGTTTGTGTATACGTGCCGTCAACGCGACGTCTCTACTCTGTTTGTGTGTTCAGGATGGATGGACCGGTAACAATGGCTCCGCTCAACTGGAAAAACACACAATCATTTACAGCCCCTGAGCACACAAACACACACAAACACACACAAACACACACAAACACACACTCACACAGAGGAATTAAAGCAGCTGCTTTGTTGTCAGATGTCTATTTGGACTGACAATAAACATCTCCACCCTCTTCCCACCATGTTCGGAGTGTGGACAGAGTTTAAGCATTAGATTCAGATAGTTTCAGGATTATAGATTTGTCTCTTTATTTATTTATTGTTCAATTTAGTTTCTTGCCATCTGTTACGACGCGGCTCGTGTAGAGAAATGAAGTAACGTGAAACCATGTTTCTGGAAAAAACTAAGTTGTTTATTTATTTTCCGGAGTCTGAAAGAATTAAAACATAAAAAGGAGGCGAGGTAAACTGCACAGAGACAAAGAGCGGATGATGTTCAAACCGACAAAGAAAATGTAACCAAAAGAGAACTCTCTAAAAAACTGAGTCTAACTACCTCAACGAAACGAAAAAGGAAAGAAAAACCTCAATCTAATAAAAACAGAGAAACACTACCCCTAAAGCTAGTGCTTGTAACAAAAATATATACACATGTGCAACATCAGCAAAATCACTGATATCTGGTCCAGGTAGTCGACAAAATACCTCAAGTTAACACAACGGTTCAGATCAGTTCAAGAGTGTCTATCTTAAATAAATAAGGTCGATCTTCCAATTGGATCCTTGGGATTGGACAAGGAGATGGTGGTGGCCCCGCCTCCTCAGCTGGGACCAATCAGGGGCAGACGACCACACACCTAATAACAAACAACAGGAGTGTGGTGGCACCATCTTACAGGATATCTTCACACTTACATGCACAGATTTAACGGAGTCTTTATCTATTACAATTTATGATTTCTTGCTCATTCCTTTTACGTCATGTTATCATTGTGTGTTGTAACGCTGCTGCCATCAAGAACTGTTCTTAAAAAGGTCATTCAAGGACACTCCACATCTGTGAATTTGTTGCATGTGCAGCAAGAAATCATTTCACAATCTGACTCTCCAACAGCAGATCTCATCGGTGCAGCCAAACGTCAGTCAGGTGTCACGTGTGCGAGCGTATTTGGACACAACCAGAGAGTTATGAAAGTGATACTTGCACAAAACAGCGTTATCATAACTTAACGAAACTCAAGTTCCTAGATAATATTCATAGTGGCCCGATATCGAATGAGCTTTGGAAACTGTAGAATGTTGTAAACAGACTGGCTGTCATCGTCAGATTTCACGGCACACAGAAGCTCTTTTTCTCAGCAGCACTCGGACGCGTTCACACCTAGAACCTGCCCGGCACAAACTGCACCTTATCTGTTTCTTGTGACTTAAGTGCTTTGTTTGAGGGCACGCCGCAATGCTGGTAATAAGGGAGGGGCATCAGGAGCTGCCTGTTAAACCCTGGAGCTCAGATCTGCAGTTACAGGACTGCACGCTCATCTTTGAAGAGACAACAAAACTCTCAGGAATAATCAGGAAACGATATGAAAAATAAGCCGAGCTATGAAAACAACAAACGGATCTTATTCCCAGTCAGCATCGTGACACACATGTGGTTGATCTATGGTAAATCAACACCTCGACTGCAGAAACTTCTCAGTTAACACAGCACAATGTAAAGCTGGAGAGAAGCCATTAACATATTATTTCTAACTGTGGGCACTGAAATCGTGATATCCATTAAGTGTGCTGCCCTAGCTACCACTCTGTGTGTGTGTGTGTGTGTGCAAACCAGAGCCCGGACGGGAGCAAATAAGGGTCGTCAAGAGGAAATATGAGACAGCTGACCTCGTTTTGTTTGTTCAGTTATCGTTTTCTTCACATACAAAGAGGGCAGGGAGCCGAGCAGGGCTGCGTCTTCTGCCTTCAAGAGTGTGTGCTAGAAAAAAACCTGCCCGTTTGTCCGGGTGACTACATGAGCAGTGCGGACAAAAATGTGTCCTGGCGGCGCTTCGGGCTTCATGCTTAACCCGAGGACTGTGAAGCATCTGCTCTGCTGAAGTGCCCTTGAGCTCCATGCCGAACTGACAACACAGTTCAAAGTCTCAGAGGCGGTTTGTTATTGTCGTCGCCTCTGTGACACAAACTGGTTTTGTTGTATAAAATCCAGAGCCCGTACTAATTTTTCCTCAAACTTCATTAATACTTTTTTCCTTTGGAGGTGTTCCAGGCATGTCCAGCTGGGAGGAGACCCAGGGGCAGACCCAGAACCAGCTGGAGGGACTACATAGCCCGGGATCCCCCAGGAGGAGCTCGACTATGTTGCTGGGAAGACGCTCTGCTAAACCTGCTGCCACCGAGACCCGACCCCGGATAAGCAGAAGAAAATAGATGGATGATCTGCCTGGCCAATATTTTGTTCTGGCTGTGGTACAAACTGTGAAAAGTTCAGAGTTTGGTAGACGGCGTTCATCTTTCTATATTGCTGTATATCAAAAGGTGGATGAGATGTACGCAGTTAAACTGATGGGACAAGATGCATCACTGTGATTGGTCTGACTGCTCCAGGCAAAACAAAACAAACTAATCACCCCCGCCAACCAAAACTTGAGCACAGTGAAGTCAAACTAATTTGCAGTTCGATCATCACGCTGATGTTTCCCTGTGTTTGTGCGACCGCTGTACAGCGAGGCCTGCCATAAGTAATCCACTGAAGGCTGTGACTCACGGTCATATTTCCACTGAGAAAATATGATTGAAAACAAGAGAACGGCTGCGGCCGTCGCTCGAACAACAGGCTGAATAAATGGAACCGCTGAGACGAACAAAAAAGGAGCCCAGCATGTTAAAAACAACCCAGCGACGGGGTGAAACATGGACTGGCAGAGTAAACGGCGTCCGACGATCTCTGCCAGTTTTCATGAGCGAGAAAAGAAGTTGAAAAAGATCTCAGTGGTGCAAACAAGCGCCACGTGTCTATCTGCCAATTTCAAGCATATTTTGTAGCTTAAAACACAAAGACTTTGCCCAGAATGAGCAGCTGCTCTGCAGGATGTTACACAGAAACATATCAGGATAGCTGTCCTCTCATTATCATCTGCATCCTGCCGGTCTGTTGCCTCGGGTAAACGCCTAACAGTCCGTCTGTTACCGGGCCGGCCTGCAAAAAACAGGCCCGTCCACCTCTTTTGAGCCAGCATGCCTGTCTGTGGTTGCGTCAGCCTGTGTGACGATGTCTATGAATAAGTAATGCAGCATGAGCTCATCCTGTAGTTTGTGGCAAGCTGAGCGCAGACTGGCTCACTGGGGAAATGACAACATCTTTTGGGCTCTGGGTCTCTGCAGCCCGCAGGAAAAGTAGTAGGAGGATGAAAATAATGAGGATGGTTTAAGCATGACTGACTGAATCTGGTAACCCACGCTGCTGCAGCACCTGCACTGTAACGGAGCCTGTCCGTTCACATTCGTTCAGGCCTGCAGCTCTGGTAGAAAATCATAAATCCAGTAGCTGCTAACCTGATAACGATGTGCAAGGACTACAGATTATTTAAAACTTGGGTTTCCTCCACTTCAAATCACTGAATTCAGTTTTATTCATATAGCGCCAAATCACAACAGAAAATATCTCAGGACACTTTCCATGATATTATTTAGAGAGACCCGACAATTCCAACCATGAGCAGGGAAAAAGTCGAGCAGATCCCGGATCATGGACGGCTATCAAGTGACTTTATGTAATCCTGGTCCCAAATGTAACGACTTGTGCCAATATTTTTGTAGCTGATTGTCAAAAAGGTGCCAATGGGGCGGCGTTCAGCTCAGTTGGTGGAGCCGCCGCCCCGTGTGCGAAGGTTCAGTACTCGCTGCCGAAGCCCAGGGTTCGAATCCGACCTGTGGCTCTTTCCCGCATGTCATTCCCCGTCTCTCTCTCTCTCTCTCTCTCCAACATTCCTGTCACCCTTCAGCTGTCTCTATCAAAATAAAGCTTGAAAAGGCCAAAAAAATAATCTTTAATAAAGTTTTTCCTTGCCGCTTTCACCAAGGGTTTGCTCATGGTGGGAATCATTGAGTCTGCTTTCACCAAGGGTTTGCTCATGGTGGGAATCATTGAGTCTCTGTAAATTATATATAATATATAAAGAGTACGGTGTAGACCTGCTTTATATGGAAAGTTCCATGAAATAAATTGTTATGATTCGGTGCTAACTGAATTGAATGAGTCGTATGATATATATATATATACACATATACAGAGCTCCTATCAGCTGATCCGACAGCAACAGAAAGGTTGCACCGGTCGGCGTGTTATCAGCGGCAGTAACACAACATCCTGTCGCATAATCATCACATAATCACAGGAAATGATGCTTTCACAAACAAAACAATAACACCAGACCCACCGTCACAGCATGCCGGGGTGTTTGTACAGTGTGTACTGTACCCGACAGCACAGGCAGTCATTGCAGTACACTGAAGTTTTAACTGGTTATTACTCAGTTATTAATAAAATACTGACCTATGACCTACAAAAATAGCAAGAAGGCTATTTATATATATAAGTATTGATATTGCCTGCGGGTCAGATTAAAATTGTATTTCCCTTGAAATCAGATGAAACAATGCGGTGGAAACATTTCCGCTTTTGTCCACAGGGGCCGCCAGAATCAACATAAGATGCTTTAAATAAATAAAATAAATCCACAGGCTCCTTATCGAATATTATTGTTTCTGTCATGTGTTTATGTGTTATAACAGGAAAACAATACTTTGTCAGATTCAAACCCAAAAATGGGTCACAGGTCTAACTTTCTGCTGCGTTAGTCGCTGCCCTGCGTTAATGAGCTTCGATCTCAGGGCGAGAGAATAGAAATCAGTCATTTAGCTTCCGGACGAGGAGACACTGAAGACGCTCAGTGTCCTGTGCACCCCGATAACCAATCAGGTGACTCGACGGCCCCTTTTCAACCAATCAGAGAGCCGTGTGCATTCCAGGGGAGAAGGGTTAATTAGCATAGAAAACGCTGCTAGGACAAAAGACTAATTACTGAGGCATTCCAGAGCAGAGAGCACACACACACACGCGCACACACACACGCGCACACACACACGCGCACACACACACACGCACACACACACACACACACACACACACACACACACACACACACACAGGGTGGGAAATGTCAACTTGTCTGAAACACTGGCATCACTCTGAAGACCCCCAGGCTCCGTCTGCACTGTGTGTGTGTGTGTGTGTGTGTGTGTCTCTGTGTGTGTGTGTGTGTGTGTCTGTGTGTGTGTGTGTGTGGATACTGTATCTATCTGTGTTCATCTTCCTCAAAAACAAGAAAAAGAAGGTCTCTTCCAAGAATGTGTTGGGGGAGAGGAGGCTGGATTTATTTTGTGTGTGTGCCTGTGTGTGTGTGTGTGTGTGTGTGTGTGTGTGTGTGTGTTGGAGGTTGAAGGGGGAGTGTGAGGGACGAGGAGGAGGAGGAGGAGGAGGCGGCGAGTGGCATTTGGAGAGGGATTTTGAGTGGGAGGTCAGAAAAACAACAGGAAAGAAGGAAGAATATTGAACAGGACGAACAGGCCTGCATCTGTGTGTGATAAACATTTCGGTCTCAGTCTGCAGGTCAACACTCAAACTCGCAGATTAAATAACCTTAAAAGGATTCAAATGTAAAAGTAAACTCATTTCAACTGATCACAAACAAACTAATACTTGTAATTATTACACCATAGCTAATTATTAGATTGCATGGGAAAGGATTAAACTGAGAACATCTCTTTCTTGAGGGGATTACATGATATTTTGGTGTGTTAACAGCTAAATGTTTCTTTTCTTGCATTGTTGCTGTTGCCCGACTCTTAACGCACCGCTACACAAACACTTGTACGGTAGCTGGGTTTGAGTCATTTGAGTCGGGGTCGTCCTTTTTGGCTGCGACCGTGTGAGCCGCACCAGTCAAACTGATCCACAGTCAGCCTGAAACTCTTGTCTTTAATTTGATGAAGCAGCTTCTAAATCTGTGTCCGACTCTGGTTGAGTGACGCTGACAGTGAATGGGAGCGAGGGAGCGCCGTCATCGATGAAGCCCGTTAATCAGCGGAATAAAAAGTGATTTCCTGATTGTTTCACAGCGCAGACTGACACACTCCCCAGCGGAGCCTCCTCACTCTAAACCCGACATACAGCCGGACAATCCTGCCGCGATTCACCTGATCGTGTCTGAATGTGACCGTGAGTGGAGTCATGTGCTTTAATTTTAAATCAACATATATCAGGAAATAATACACAGACTGCAGGTTTCCATTAAACTACACTAGAGTTAATTAATCCTCAGTTCTTCTATAACAGGGGTCCCCAAACTTTTTTTGGTGCGGGCCACATCAACGTGCCTTACTGTGATGGGGGACCAGGGTCAGTCTATAACCGGAAATGATATCAGTCCCACCAGGATTTCACAGCCTTTTTTGAAATAGTTGCGGCCTAAAATCCCTGATGTTGCATGAGGTTTTCAAAAAAATTGCAGTTAAAGTTGCTTTTTACATTTTTGTTGCGATTTTGTTGCGGGAGGAAGTAAAAGTTGTGTTACATTGCGATTCGACAGTCGCGGAGAGGGCGCATCGAGCACTAAGTCCACGGCCCCAGGAAGCGGCGAGGTCCAGGCAGGAGGGTGTAAAGCTTGCGGCACCGTGAGGCACCTTCGCCCCCGAGCCTTTCCAAGCCGACCCAGAGCGGCGCACCGCCATGGAGGAAATACGCCCGGTGGAGGCCAGCCAGCGCCGGGGAGAGGTCCCACGAGGGGATCCTCCCGCACCGTGCGGCCGCCCCTGAAGCGCCAAGTTGAATCCACCGGGCAGACTGGGCGGAAGTTGATCACGAGCAAAGTCACGTCGGAATATACCATTGTGTGAGGGGATGAAAAATAGCTAGTAGTGTAAATAGTTCGTAAATAAGGTAGATTTTAATTAGAATGCCAAGCTTAATCATTAAGTGTGGATATTTTATAACAGGAAAACGCAATTTTGAAAAATAGGCCATGTTTAGAGGGATTGTTTGGGATTGTTAAGTGGGCCACTCCAATTGTTTAGGTGGGCTGGATGTGGCCCGCGGGCCGTAGTTTGGAGACCCCTGTTCTATAACATGCACTGACCAGCACTTCTACTACTGAATTCTACTTTTGGACAATTCTACAGTCGTATTATTTGGAGGGTTTTGGTTGCAGTTGAAAGATTTGACCTGCAGCTATTGGAACTGTGAGCAGAGACCAAAGCACCAGGAGGCAACCACACATAGTTTATACCTGCGTATATTACACACAGTCACACAAACACACTTTACTTTTTCTTTGCCGAGAGCATCTGGAGTCGAATAGACTTGGATTTGTTGCTCAAAGGTTGTTGTGTTGAAAACTCTCCAATAGCCATCTATGGGCAAAACAGACAGGAGCACTGGCACGCTGTTGACTTCACCCCCCTCGCTGCTCTGCAGGCAGGGCGGACGGACGGACGGCTTCTTGAACTGATTTACAAACTCTCTGCTGAAGCTTTTAGCCTGGAGATCACTGCGTTACAGAGAGCCCTCCCTGTCACATTAGGCTAGATGTTCAAACTGCACTTCCCTGGTGTAAAAACCAACAAAGCAGAAGTTAAAATGCACAAAGCTTTAGTGCTGAATTCGTAGTCATGAGGTTTGATGTGCAGAACAGACAGAAAATCTATTTTCAGGTTTTATAGTTATCTAACAAAAGCTCGTTTGTCAGTGCAGGTGCAAGCGTCTCTTTAATAGCTGTTAAATGTTGCTAATTAACTCTAATTCAACCTATTGTTGCAGCACTGTGTAATTCAATTAATTCAGTGCTGAGTTCACAGACACACACACCTATCACTATTTGTTCTGCCTTGCAGGATCTGCTGTCGTATTTTTTCTTACCCCTGCGGAAACAGAAAACTGCTGCCCGTCTACACAAACACAAACCACAGTGGCTATACACACACAAGCCTGAGAGGAAATATGTGATTCATAGTTGTTCAAATTATAGATAATTCTAGTGGATTAAATGAATCAGAGAGCGAGACTCGGGGATCACAGTCAGCTTGGAGTCAGTCGCTCTATGACTCCATGTTTGGCTCCGTCCGCGTTGGGTCATTAAACCTTAATCATACTTCCTCCGGTCGCGAGCAGCATTTCCAGAGCAGCTGGAGTCAAACGGGTTTCCTGCGAGGTGTTGTCGAACCAGGCGGTGGATTTGTTTACATCAGTTCACCTGAGGAGAGTAAACGGGTGTTTCTTCCTCTTATGTAAGAGCTGCGGCTTTTGTTTCTCGGCCTGTTTGCCGTTATCTCAAATCGTGCGCTCTTCTCCCTAACGCCTCGCTCACAGCTGTCCAGATGTTACAGGGAAAACGATTCATCTGTTTCAGATCACACGAGTCACAGTTTTTTTTTCCGTATTATTGTAACGTCTCCCGACAGACTCTCCCGCTGGAATGTGCGCTTTCAGTTTCTAAAAATGGGCGGACGCATCAAACCGTTCACCCAGGAGGTGATTTTACAGGAACCGGTGCTCGCTGCGTGCCAGCGAACACAGCTCAGGGGGATAAAACATCAGAACAGAGAGACTCGAAAAGAAGAGAGAAGGAAAAGAACATTAAAACTGCTGATAAATACCTTCAAAACAGACGTTTCAACACTGAAACGGATTGACAACCGGGAAGTCGTAACAGATGTTTGGCTGAAAACGACGGTCAACTGCGTGTTTTCCCTTCTGTAACTGAACTGAAACAGTGATGGCAAACATGCTGCCAACAGAACAGGAGGTCCAGCCTGTATTTGGGCTGTATTTGCCTGTGCTGACACATTTTTTAAATTATTAATCAGTCGAGAACTTTAAGGCCCTCATAGTTTTAGTCTGAGCTTGTTTCGACTTTTTTTTGGATTATTAAGAATAAAAAATATTGTTAGTTGCAGCTCTAGCGTAGCTTTTACTGTCATAGATTCGTTGCCTACAATCCCGGCATTTCCCCTCGTGGTCGTCTGTTTTTTGACGGGTTCAACTGAATATTTCTGGCTGTGGGACAAGTTCCCCAAGCGAGTGGGCCCACTTTGAATAAACACAGACAAGACCCATCAGGAGGTGTCTGCGTCCAAGCCGGGGCAGTCAAACATTAACCCAACACTGCCACAGTGGACTCTCGTTCCACTGAATAACCACAACAGTGGACCTATTATCTGTGCGAGACTCATCCAGCAAACGCTGCCAAGAGACACTGCTGCCGCTCGTGTAATGATATTTAGTGAATAACCAAAAAGACTTTTGATAAGTCTGTCGTGTTGGTTCACAGTTTAAAAGGCAGGTACAGGATGTGGCTTTAAGGAAGTGCTGCAGAATACGGCCGTAAATCAGTGACAGTCACACTTTAACCAGTCCAAAGTTAGTCGGTGCACAACAAGCTTTTTGCTGACTGGAAAGAATTACACCTGGTTAGCAAGAAGGAAAGAGGAGGAGCTGCACACACACACACACACACACACATGTGTGGGTCATGTGTCAATAATAAACATGGATGACACCGACTCAATCATCTGACCTCCTTTACCACAATAAGCCTCTGTTGCTGCAGCTCACTGTGCGCACACGCGCACACACACACACACACACACACACACACACACACAGTGTCTCTGTCTTTTTTTTCATACAAATAAATCTGTAATTTTAGCTAATGACCTTTAATTTGCTTTAACAATCCATCTGTCCTCATTTTTTTTTTTTTTTTTACGTGTGAGCGAAAACGAGTTTGTTTTCTCGAACATTTCATGGCAGGATTACACACAGAGCGACGTGAAATTCCCAAAAGGATTTTTTTAGGATTTTCACTGGAGAGACTTTTTGAGCTTTTTAAAATCCGAGACGGAGACAGAGTTTGCTTCAAAAAAAAAAACTTCAAGTCCTGTGAAGACGATCCTTTCAGTCTCTGAAGGGCAGGACACACAGCGGGCCACGGGCGCACAAACGGATCGTCTCGTCCTGAAGGACGTGCCAAGGACAACCCGACGTAGGCAACCGAGGAAGCTCTGAAGCAGATCGTGTGTCTCGTAACAGCTGGAGGACGAAATATCACAAAGATTTGACTTGTTTAGAAGCTGCAGAAACACACGGGAGTGACACTTTGATCAAAAAGACGTCACCTATAAACCGAAGCCGACTTTCATGTAGTCTGGCATTCCACGCTGGCTTCCTCATCGGTCCGACAATATAACCTCTGTTGGTCTGTTTTGTTGTTTTGCATGAGAAGCCATGAAATATGCATGCATCAGCACGAAATGACTCCTCTTCCTGTGCGTTCCAATGAATATGAACTAAAAAGAGCAGACTGCCTGCAAAGAGTCAGGCCCATGAGGCCGCATTTAACCGCGCTAAAGACATTACGGCCGTTAGTCGGGGTAATTAAGCATGAAAATCATGTTAAGTCTTTTAAAGGGTTTGAAGACGGCATAAATTACTGAGGCAATCCTAATCCGCTGACACCCATTCCTGAATCCGAGGGCTCGACTTCGGCCCGCTCCGGCTATATTTACTACCTGTCTGTGGCTCACACACACACACACACCTGGGCACTCCTGTGTGTGGCTAGTCAGGTTTCATAGCAACCTGATCCCCTCTATTGTCTTGCTGCTTCACACACACACACACACACACACACACACACACACACACACACACACACCTTGACAGACTGGTTAGGCGAGAGAGAGAGAGAGAGACAAATAATTGGATATCTGTTTGGATCCAGACATAATCGTGCCATAACAGGCACAGGATACAACCCATTCTCAACACTTAACCGTGTTACGAACACGTGACCGGTTTGACATATGTATCATGTGTCTGCTGAGATGAAGATGGGGGGGGGTGTTGTCTTTAAATCATATTAATTCTTCAGGAGACAGGAAGTGAGGCTGTCGACCTCTCTGCCTTGTTGAGGTTTTGTTGCCGTTGGTCAGTTTAACGCCGCGTCTCTCCCCGTCTCAACCGACCAACAAATCCACCGACTCGAATGCAAATGTCTGACTCTGTCTGCGGATCGAAGGTAAACAAAATGGTCCAGACGGTTCACCTTGTCTTCTAACCTTGATTTGCAAGTCAGTGAAATCCGAGAGTCTTTAAGGCCGCTCAGGTTTTACAGCTGCAAAATATCATCGTCAAAAATGTATAACCAGCAGCACAAGACAAAGAGTTACACCTTTCCTGTGTGTGTGTGTGTGTGTGGCTGTTATCTAACCATGAATATTTAACTGTCTCGAGTTGGGCTCAGGTGTAACAGCGGGTCGTCTCGTCGTCGGAGGGTCACCGGTTCCACTTCAGGCTTCCTCATTCCAGTCAAAGTGTTTGAGCAAAGACACTGAAACGTCCCGAGTGTGGCGTCGGTGTGTGAAAGTGTGTGTGTGTAGGTTTTAGTATCAGTGTGAGAAGCGCTACATGGCTCCTGTACCGCTGCCATCAGTGTGTGAAGGTGTGTGTGAACGTGACGAGTCCTTTTAACATCCACAAATTCAAGAAATCAAGATTTAATTCAAAACAGAACATCAAATATCAACAAATCTGATCATCCATGAATCATTTTTTAACGACTTGCTTGTCTTCTATGATGAAATTAAACAAAACAAGCAGTTTGAAATATAATTTCACTGTTTTCTGAGATTGTGTACATCAGTTAATTACATTCTCAAATGATGATTAAGCAGCTGATTGTCAATCGTGAAGCTATCAGTTAGATGCAGCACTAAAAATCAACTCTATATTTAACAAATCTGCAGCTTCAGTTTGAACACAGTGAACTCTGCTGACTGGGAAAGTCTGTCTGCCTCACATGACATTATCTAAACAAATACAAAATAAAAAGCTATAAAAAGCTGAACACAGGCGACTTCTCCTCTGCTTTATTTATTTGAAACGTCAGGATCCATCAGCTCGTCTCAGCCTCAGTCTAACCTCCTCCTCCCCGCCTTTGTCCCTGATCTTGATCTTGCACGGAGGGGGGTCGATCCCGTGACACCGAAGGTCGACTGGCGGATTTCCTGGGTCACTATCTGATCTGAGAGGGTGAAACAGAAGAACGGCTGTTCTTCTGGACGCGACTGTAAGAGCTCTTTTTGGTAAAATAATCCTTGATACGCTGTCACTTTCATGTGCCGGGTTGCCTTTATTGTCATTCAGTGTCTGTAGCTGCAGTTCTGCCAAAACTAATTAAAGACAAAGGCGCAGTCTGTGTACGAACACCTCCTCCAGCCGTAATCACCAGTTAAACTCGTACATACGACGCTATGCAGTCCACACTAACTCGACATTAACCATGAGTCAACAGGATGGACGATTGGCGTGAGGCTTCGTGTTGAACAAACAGCGGGTGCGGTCGGCTGTTGAAACGCAGAGGCCGGAGATGGATGTTTGATGCTTAGCTTCAGGTTAGCTCAAGAGCTTAAGCCGTGCAACAACAACAGAGCAACACACGCGAGAGTTTGACTTTACATCAGCCCACATGCACCTACGATGTGTCTGACGTTACCCCGCAGGTTTCTGAAGAAGTTTTGAAGCTCATAATTTGTGGCTGATCTAAAAAAGCGAGGCTGAGCCAACTGAGGCGACCTGAACGAGGCCTGGATGCTCAAACACCCACCTGTCATCAAAGCGTCCACGCTCTTAATCCTGCATAACTTTAATCCTTAATATAATGTGAACAGGTGAGTTGTATATAAATTCACCCTCAGTACAGTTGTCATGAACGGGGAAATTAGCTACAGAGACCAAAACTGTTTTTTGTACCAGGCTGTAAACATGTTTATTTCTGCTGTGAACATGGGGACTTATGGAGACTGACTCACTTCTGGAGCCAGCCTCAGGTGGACTATAAGAGGAACTGCAGTTTTTGGCACTTCCTCATTGGTTGCCGTTTTATTTGGAGCTTTATTTGACTTGATTCAATATTGATGCACTCATTAAACCCGAACCTTTGATGGAATCTGATCCGGTTCCAGTTATAAATAATCATCTTCAGTTGGCTGTGTGCAGCTTCTGATTTCAACTAGGGCTCCCGAGACAGAACTAATAAGTTCAGGTTTAAAATATAGATGTGATTTCCATGAATCTAAATTTAACACAAACACACCGTGTTGATGATTCATTTCAGTTTCTGTGGTCGTCCACATTATTAACCATGCTGTTTCCTGTGTGTGCGCCCGATATGAAAGCACAGGATGTGATGATCACTGTATCTGCTCAACAATCCATTGAGCTGTGTCACCAGACCATGTGTGCGCACACACACACACACACACACACACACACACACACACACAAAAACAGCTCATTCATCTCAAAGCCACAGGATCCTTGATTTATCTTACCGCTGACTCAAGTCACAGTCAGAGGGTGAATGGGTTTAGCATGAGGCTCCCAGCTGTGTGAGTGTGTGTGAGTGTGTGTGAGTGTGTGTGAGTGTGTGTGTGTTGACCCTGACACCTTCTCCTCAGTGTTCATGTTGGTCAGTGCGGTTTACTGTCGGCTTTGACACTTGGTTTGGGTGCGGACAGCTGGCACTATATTTAAGCAATGAACACATCACATCAGTTTGAGTTCATGACAATCAAATATCAAAAATCTGATTGGCTTAGCCGATCGGGAAACTCCCCCCAAAGTGTCCCTACAATGTTCCCTTATAAAGCGGAAACTCCCTCATTAAACAGCTCGTATTAACCTCAAACTGGAATCCAGTTGGAACTTATCTCCTCAGATAAGTCTTCGCCGCCGCACAAAGAAGCACGTGGAGTCAGAAAAATGCCCCGTTACTTCCTGCAGGGAGCGACTGAGCATGACTGCCCTTATCATGTGACATCCCGACAGAGAATCTGTGCATGTTTCCATCTTTTTTCCTGCCGTGTTTAAAAGCAGAGAACAACTCGCGCTGGCCGGCACAGTGCACTCCCATGTGAGCGTGTATCATATGGATTAACCATTAACTGCGTATCATAAGACTAATATAAGACGGGAGGCCAGAGCATGGGTGTAACCACCGCTACTGCTGCTGCCGTCATCAGATTCAACTACTGTAGTTTTATACTGTGTCTGAGACTGGGTTCAATGGGCTGTTTAAGACTTTTGTTGGGTGTCACTGCTCCATCCAGTGAAAGCTGAACACTAGGGATGTAACGATACACTCAACTCACGACTCGAGTCATGAATTTTTGTTCACGATACGATTTTTTTTTTAAATCAAAAATCTCTCTTTACAGAAACTCTCAAACAGTTTGTGTTCTTATTAGGGCTGCCAGCAAGCAGCTGATTTGACCATTACCTTTCAGCTTGAAGTATGAGCTAACTGAAAATAAAAACAATTAAGATGATAGCTCATTAACCCTTTAATGAGAGTCCACGGCCCCGGGAAACGGCGAGGTCCGGGCGCTGTAAACGCAGAGCCGGTCGCGGCGCACCACCTCGGAGGAAATGCGCCCGGCGGGGGCCAGCCAGCGCCGGGGAGAGGTCCCATGAGGGGATCCTCCTGCACCGTGCGGCCGTCCCTGACCCGAGTTTAATCCCCCGGGCAGACTGCGCGGAAGTTGCGGTGATTGGTTAAAATTGCAACACCCCCGAATTCACGGGGATTCACTGAAGTTGCGTTGTAGCTGCAAATTGCAACATCGTGAATTCCTGGAGGGTCTGTGTTATGGTATCATTTACGGTACAGTCAGACCTGACGCCGATTAACACTACTGCGCATGTGTGTAGGTGTGTGACACAGAAAGGCAGACGCGGCAGTGGAAGCTGCAGCCACAACGTAACCTATTTCTAATAAAAAAAAAAAGACGAAAAAGAACATATCCTACTTCTCTCGCATTCGCCAAGAATCGCGATTCATTTTTTCTGTCAACCGATGCGAGTCGTCACGCATTTGTACCGATTTTAAATCGTGTCACGATGTATCGTTACATCCCTACTGAACACCCATCGAGTGCTACAAAATAATGTTAAAATGACTTTGGTATTGAATTCAGACACTGTCCACGTGCTAACACGCAAGTGGCAACCTCCATGGCTATGCCAATACCAATACCAATGCCGAAGTACCAAAATCACGGAAGGTGGAGGCGACCAGAGCCACCACACTGAGCTTTTGTGGGTGATGTCTTGGACATATGCCGTTCGGGTATAGATGATGGCGCTATAGAGACCATGAATAACTACAGAAAGTTTCATGGTGATCCACTCAACAGTTCGAATCAGGTCATTGATGCTGCTAATACCTTAACGAGCATCAATACCAGCTCTGCAGCACGTCTTCAGCCATCGGCGTGGACCTGCTATGTGTTAGAGCGTGCTCGTGAGCGACAACTTGTAAACGTTACGAGGGTTTAAATGAACAATGGCGAGTCTAGACTAGAAAAAAAACACAAAGTAGTGTTTGTTTGGGAGACAATAGTGGGTCACAAAGTGAGTTTAAATGAGTTCACAAATGGCTGCAGAAATCCGAATCCTGTTTGAGACTATTGTTGGCATCTCGTTGTGAAAGACTTCCCCTTGCTCGAGTCTGTGCAATTTATAGTTGGCTGAATCGAGCGGCGGAGGAAAAAAAAGAGCGAGTCTCAGGTTGACTCTGAAAATGTGTTAAGATCCCCTCTGCTTCCATCGCTTCGGTTTAAAAAGAGAAACAAAGACAGACGAGAGAGAAAGCAGCTCAGAGTTAACGTCCTCCACACTCTGACTACCTGACGCATTACAGTCAGAGGTAGCCACGGTAACCCGGGGGGTACACCGTGTGCTTCATGGACAGGTTACCTAGGTAACCACAAAGCCTCCATGCTGAGCAGCTACTGACTCTTAGTGTGTGTGTGTGTGTGTGTGTGTGTGTGTGTGTGTGTGTGCAAATGAGCAGCACAGAGCAGTTTTATTGGCCTCTGAAACTTCACTGGCCAAATAAACAGCCTGGGAAAGCTCCTCTGTTGCTAGAAAGAACATTGTTTCCTCGTATGCAAACAGGCCGTGTGTTGGACGGGGAAGTAAAGACGGGAGAGAAAGAGGGGGGCTCTAATAGTTACGCTTACGCTTTTTAATAGTATGTGCATTGTGGCAAATTCCTGCCAGAAGCCGGTGTTTACCGTACGCGACGGAAAAATGCGGCACGAAAAGATTCTACTGGCTGATAATGCAGCGTTATTAAAAACGGCTTCTGTATTGCTTGTACACAATGTCAACTGCTGCATCAGCACGGGGAGGTAAGGACCTACAAGAACGCTCGAGATGTTTTCCTGGAAATCTTTTTATCATTTGTGTCAGGTTATATTTATGGTTTTGATAAAGAAGAGAGTCAGGGGTTCAACTTAGCTCTCAGTGGGTAGACATGAAATGTATTAAAAACTATTTTGATAGTTGCTTCAAAATGTGGAATACCAGCTGGTTCCAGCTTCTAAAATCTGATGATTTGTTGCTTTTCTCTTCACTTCGTTTGTTGTCTTTTGGTCAAACAAAAGAACTGAAGATGTCACGTGGAAAACATAAAACTTTTCGCCACTCTCTTAACTGCTGGGATCAGAAGGATTTTGAAACGTTTTAGGGTCACAGCAGGTCACAAAGCAAGAAGAAACACTGGCCTAATGTCACCATTTAGCCTAATTAGTTCACTATAAAATACTAATTAAAAGAAGAGATTCAAAGGGGCGAGCGTAACCGCGAGGTTTCACTAACATTCTTCAGTTATCATGTTTCACTCTCACCAACATATCCGGTTTAAAATCATCCCATATGTGGCCCTTTGGGAGAAAACCTTTTCAGACAGCAGCTCCACATCGCTGAAAGTCTATTTCAGGGTCTGTGACATTAAACCATTTTTAAAACTCTGCACATTTTCTCTTGGCCTGTGGGAAACCCTTTAAATAAAAGTGTCTGTGCGGGAGAATTCGGCCTCATCTCGCTTCAGCGTTTGCTGAGGGGGGGATGATGAGGAGGAGACGAAGAATGCTGAAGTAAGAATGGGGAGGAAGGAGGAGGTGCAATTATCAACTCCACAATGGGATAAGGGGAGCTAATGGTCTCTCGTCACATGGCAAACACAGTCACTCACATGAACACACACCAACGTGGAACAAAAAGAGGCTTGATTTATGCCGCGTGCTCTAACATTGGTCGCTAAGGGAAGTAATGGTACTGTAGAGACGGAGAACCAGATCACTAAACGTGGAACTGAACCAACAATCAAAAGGACAGTAGTCCTTTGTTTGGACTCGTATGTCATCCCTGTGTCTCTGCCTGTATGTCATTAAGTCTTGTGTCCGTCCACAGAGCAGATAGCATCAGTGCGGCGCAGGTAAGCAGGTTTAGCAGGCAGCTGATGTGTTTAGTACACAGCCACCAAAGGGCATCAGCTGGAGGACGTCCCGCTTCTACGTTACCAGCTCGAAATGTTGTTGCTGGTTTACAACGAGCCACGACAGAAACAGAAGTCTCGCCGTCGTTTTAGTCAACAGAAACGAGCCCAGTGCAAAATAATTAACAAACGTGGACAGCTGAAGCCGAAGTTATTGAAAAAAACGCATGTACAATCACAACGACGCTATCCTCGATCAGTTGACTAGTGGACAATCTCCACCTCGCTCTCCTCTTCCTGTGCGGTTGACTGAATCACTCGTGCTCTGCTGCAAAGAGACAGATAGACAGACGTTATCTGGTATTACGCCGACGATGTGAACGTTTATTTCACAAGCACGGACCACAACCATAAACAGACTGATGGTGCCGATTCAGATCATTTTGTGCCATGTTGGTGTCATTAACTCTCTAACATCCCATTTTGTGTTGCAGGGACTTTCTTTGTTTTCACCGTGGTATTGAAAACAGGTCTCAAGTATCGGTTTAGGTAGTTTAAATTTCTGGTATTATGGTAACCAGAATTTTTCTGGGAAATCTGAGAAATGAATTATTGTGTCTACGTTCTGGCTAATCCAGAGACATTACCTTTTTGAGGCACATACTTTTTACTTGTCAGGGTACAAATGACAAATGACTATTTTGACAATCGTAATCCTTCCTGCAACATTTCGTAGTTTCCGCTTTACAAACATTTTGATATGGTGGTGCTTTTCCTTTCAATTATTGGACTGTTGGCTGGACAAAACAATCATTGTTCGAGTGTCACTTTGAGGTAGGGCCGCAACGATTCTTCGAGTACCTCGAGTAACTCGATTTCCAAAAAATTATCAAGGAATTTCCTCTGCCTTGAAGCCTCGTTTAATTAAATTTAAAGCTCACGCTTTAAAGGGGGCTTTTGGTAACATGTGGACAGCGGTGATAAGCAGCTTATATTCAGGTGCGCTCAATAGTCCGAAAATTACGGTAATAATTTTATCCGATTACTCGATTTAATCGATGGAATACTCGATTACCAAAATATTCGATAGCCTCAGCCCTACTTTGGGGTCTTTACAAAACAATCAATCGATTGATAAATAGTGAAAATAATGAAGCAGATCAAGCTGTGATGAAAATCATTAGCTGTAGTCCTATAGAAAATTCAAAATGAGCTCCACCTCAACCAAGTCCAACAGTAGAAACACGCTTTTACATCATTACATGAATCATAATAATAGTATAACTATTACACTGAGTAGTGTATTGAGTACTTCAACTATTAATGTGGAACTTTTACTTGTGGCAGAGTATTTTATTTGTATTTCTGCGTGTACTTTTACGGAAGTAGCTTTAATAATCTCAGTACTTCCTCCAGGTGCATCAAGGTGCATCATCACATTGACACAAACATTTCCAAAAGGTGTTCTGCTCACTAACTTGCACCATTACTCACAAGTACAGGGCTGAGATATTTAGGGATAAACAGACACAGTACCACGGAATAAACAGCCAAACTAAGTCCTGGGTGTTGTAGTTCATAAACAGGCCTATCAAAAGGAATGTCTTAACTAGTCCACAGTACTCCCTGTGAGCATGTTACACAAGCAGGCCTTAGATTGACAGCAGCCAGCCATCCAGCAGAGGCTTAGCGTAATGACTGGGTTGGAGATCTAGGGAAAAATTCACCAGAAAAATTCCCGACATCTTCCAGTTTTCCACGTGTCCTGAAGCCTGCATTTTTATGCGCTGGCTAATAAAATAACTGACTAATAAACAGTTGACAGACAGACTGACTCCTGGAGGACAGCACAACAGCGAACACAGCTGAAGCTCTCTGACCAAAAGGCCTGCATCTAAACAAGTCACGTCTCTGAGACGTCTGGAAACGTTTACGTCTTTGGTGATTCAGTTTTTACTTCTTGGAAAGAAATGATAATAAACACAGAGGTTACAACAATAGATGAAAAAAATATAAATAATGATGACGTATCTTTATGACTGGTATAAGAAAACACCAGAAGTTAAAAACACATGCAGACGCTCTCTTTCTCTGGAAGACAGAACATTTCCACCAGATGCTTTGTAAAGTTTCATAAGATGATTCGACAGGTAACTGTGCAAGTACAAAACTGAGGCCATAGTATCCTCTATGTTCCCTTTTTACACCAAAGACAAGCAACACCACACCAACAATGAGCTCCGATTGGGAGGAGGGTCACAAAACACGTTGACCCATTTTGGAAACGGGTTCGTCCGGGGTCACTGCATTCGTCTGAGAGGCGTACAGGTGTGATGGCGTCTGAATCCAAGAAGAGCTTTGCTGCCAAACAGCTGGCTTGGGTGGATACAGCTGTGAATGCATCCAGAGGGAGGACAAGGAGCGAGGCGATGGGAGGACGAGAGGAAGGAAGAGAAGGAGGGAGAGGAGCAGATCTGTGTTTTTGTGTGTTAGTACTCGTCGTCTGTAATGAAATTAGGTTCAGAAGACTGTGGACTGTTCACTCCATAACTAATTTCTTCCTTTTGGTAACTGTCTCGTTTGACACTGCCATCCTTCATTTGTCTCATCCGACACAGAACAGCATTCATCAGAAACTGATTAAATTATATTAGTTAGAAACATTTCAACAATTTAGGGCCATCCCCTTAACCGTCGACCGAACCGTCGCCGCTCTACACAGAGCTTGGATTCCAAAAGAAATGAGGCTACAGGCTTCAGAGGCAGCCCCGAAGCGGCTTTACGTCGCTGACATTTTAAAGTATCTACCAGGAATGCATGTATTTGAGCTTCATCCTGCAAGAGTTGAGCCTGGTTTAGTGTCTTTTAAGGATGAGGTGCGTTCTTCACTGGAGAACGGGCTAATCTGATTACACCTGTGCTACAAGTACGTCTCCAACCACTTGTTTTTATGCACATTTTCATTTATCTGTGCGATGTTTTCTACAATTGTTTCCCATCGTTTGAGGTTTGATTCTTCTTCTGCAACAGTTTAATGGCATGCGACCAGATAATTAAATCCAGCAGCTGTTCATTTCAACCATCTCCTAACATTTGCACGATGGTAGTGTGTTGCATTTCACGTTTTCTCTTGACGGTTTTTTGATATTTGACGTTAAAACGTCCGGTGTGAAAAAGGTCAGAGGCATTTCAGTCTTTTAAGTAGAGAATTAAAGTAGCTCATGCTGCCATTTTGTATCTGTTGCTACTGTTTGGATCTGTTCATACAGTGTTTTTCATTCATTCTTCACGTATCCGGTTACAGCTCACTGTGGCAGCAGCCAATTTCCCCACTGGGATCATTAAAGTTGCATCTAATCCATTACATCTGTAAACTCCACTTGTCTCTCAGTGCGTCGGCCTTTATCAATCCACCTCCTCCCACCACATGAAAACATCTCCCATCATTAAACCTCCTCCACTCCCATCCTCTTTACAGGCTCCATCTTCGTCTTCCTCCCCGTCTCCTGCAGATGTGCGTTAGCACAATTTTGTTAATTAAGAAAGACGTCCACCCTCACACACGCACAGGACAGAGTGATGTGGCCTTCAAGGATCAGGAAAACATCACATTGTCTCGCTCGCACCTCCTCCTCCTCCACCACACACTCAATGTGTTGAAAAGCTTGGCTGGACTGGATATAACAGCTTGTCGAGTCCAGGCCGGTGCCCTCGGCTTCCAACATGACTTCATTCACACCCGCTGTGACCTGCTAAGAAGCAGACTACTGGCCATAACAGCAGGAACGCTCTTCAGAGTGTCCAATGCCACAGAGCCACAAACCAGCGAGAAGATACAACAAAAGGTGGAAGAGGCTGTAGAGACACATAGAGACACGTCTCTTTATCAGAGGGATTATTTCAAACACTAGATTTCTATTATTATTAAGTACTTAATGGCAGGGACACTGGATGAAGACTGAATGAACAGCAGAAACAGACATCAGCTGCCTGTGAACTTGACACCAAAACCAGTAACAGCATCGACTGGGAAGGTGTCAAAAATTTAAAATCAGAGTCCAAAAAGTGCAGTATATCCTGACCAACGCTTGTGATGTCAGAAAATAGCAAAAACAACGAACAATCCAGATCTCAAGATGACGTTAAATTAACTGTTTTGCATCGCTATCGCAGTGTATTCTACTTTTGCACCGCCTACTAAAAAAACCCACTGCAAATGCATCTGTTCATCCAAATCTCTGAAGATAGCCCCATAAAGCAACACAACACGTTTGGTGCAGCAGAGATATTGATATACTGCAGGCTATGCTCTATAAATATCACAAACAGGAGAGGGGAAATCAAACACCCCTGTCTGAGTCTGATGGCCCCCACCTGATGCCAAGAATACAAAGAATCCTCCTGCGTCGAGTATCAAATGATTCACACGTCACGTCCCGTAGGACACCTGAGGGAACTCGGTAATACACCTTTTCTAAATCAACACAACACATAGAGGAAAGAAAAGCAAACTCTTGACCTGCAAGACGGTAAAAACATGCTCACTGCTCTGAATCCTGAGTTTCCACAATGGGTCCTAAGTCTTCTATTCGTTTAGCAGCGGACAGCCAGCCAGCCTGTCTTCCTTCCTCTACCTTTCCATCCTTCATCCCCTTATCCTCGTCTTTCAGTTTGGCCGATCAGCAGAGACGACTGCCCGTCAGCCTCTTGTCCTTCAGTCAGACTTGGCCGCTCCACTCTGCTGGCCTCCGGCTCACCTCAACCAGACGGACCAGAGCACAGCATGGCAGCATCCTGGCACTGAGAGCACAGTGCACACAGAGCTTTAATTCAGACGAGGACTTCCTATTTTATGTGTGTGTCTCGGAGGGCAGGAAGCCAAGGCGGCAATAGGATGTTCCTCTCTTGCTTTGTAGTGTCTGAAAGACGTGGGCTGGAGCCAAAATACAGGGAAGAAGCAAAGGAGCATGCAACTAATGCTAAGTGATGAAACGGTTTAGATTAAATGGTCTACTTAACTAAAACAAGAAAGATCTGAGCGGTCACAAGATTATCTATAAGACAACCAGTGGAAACACGCAACACTGAAGGCATGCAAGGAGACACGGCTTAGTTTTCTACCTCTACTATGATTTTCAATCATTGGATTCATCGATTAGGCTAACTGGTGTTTTCCAACCTTATTTTCCAGGTTTTTGTGTCAAAGTGACTAAGGTTCAGTACTGAGTGAGAGTGCTGCACTTGGCGACCTCGAAGCGGGCTGCAACCTAATCCTTTGGCGGCAATTGCACACCTTCAAAATACGGCCATTAAAAGTGTTTGTTTTCACTACTGACCGGCTCAGATGGTTACTACAAGCGTTGACACGATCCTCTGTTTGTTTCCTTTCGCTTGATTTCCTGTGTGTCCAACCAAGTCTCTCGCTCAAGGAGAAGTCTCGATCGGGAGTCGTCAGGAGAGGTGAGGTTCTCGTTGAAGGAAGTCGACAGTGGAAATGTGAGGGGGGGACGAGTTTCAATGCCATGGCTGAATATTTCAACTATGTAGATGAGGCAGAAGAGGTTGAACCAGCTGCTGCAAGGCGGAGAAGCTCTGGAGACCGATGGTGTTCCTGTGGGTGCGCCGGATCAAGGGTTGGGTACCAAAAATGGTTCTTTCCATAATGCGGTTGTGCACTTATAAAAGCCACCTGAGCCGGTTAGTGACAAAGATTTGTAAAGAAACAAGCTTTTAATGGAAGTGTTTTGACGGTTTGCAACTGGCCGCGAGGATTACGTTGTGGCTTTTTGTCCCCATGAGTCACTTTAACACAAAAACACCAAAGTAATTGGTTAACAGGAAAACAAGCAGGGAATGTGTTTGAGTTTCGTATTGTTGGTCCAATAAAATAATCATACACGAGACAACCAATAACCTAAAGTGTTTGACCTACAACTGTCGGACAAAGAATCGTCTTTCATTCAAGATTAGGCCACCAAACACAGACTGACTCATTCATGGTCTGTAAAATTAAATTAGACGATAATTTATTAAAACCTGACATCATACAGTCAGTCAGCGGTAAAACTCAACAGCCAGTCAACTGTTACATCCTATCTTGTGGACAATAATCCATAATCTGACATCAGGCAGCCAATCATGTGTAATCTGACATCAGACAGCCAACGTATTAATCTCATCAGCGGACTCAGGGGGGGATTATGACGGCCCAGTGGCTGCAGCTCCATGAATGAGCGAGTAAAGACACATCCTGACACTTTAGATATGATTTTCTGTTGTGGATATATTCCTTAGATTTATTTGATTGGACTCCTGATGGTGGATTTGCGACAGTGTTTTTAAAAATCATGCCGTTCAATCAAGATATTTTGTATTTCTATGAAGAAATTGAGCTAAACGCGTGTTTGAACTGTGTAACTTACTAAAAAAAGCTCCTAATTGTGTAAAAACCTCTAGTCCGACTCTCCATCTGTCCGAATGGGAGCACAAACATGACATTATATCCGCACTTGGTATTCGCCAAAGGGGAAGAAACCTTTGCCGGAGAACATGAATGGGAGATCCAAAAACAACACCGATATCCTGACAAATCACATGTGTGCATCACACACACACACACACACGGGCAAACAGTTATCTCTTTGTCTGCAGCGAGTGTGTTCATGTTACATTTGAGGGGCTGAGCAAGCAAAAAACAAAACAAAAAAATAAAAAATTAGGTTATATTAAACTACAGATAATAACCAGTGAGGTCAGCCGGAGGAAGGAGTATCATCTCAGGGAGGTGGAGCACCTCCTCCTTTACACACACACACACACACACACACACACACACACACACACACACACACAGGGGATGCTGCTGGTTGCCTCTCTGGTTACAACAGCTTGCGATGGCCACCACCCCAAAAAAAATAAATAAATAAATAAATAAAATCCAGGCTGGAGCTCAGCACACTGTCAGTTTAATTCAGATAAATGTTCAATAAATTAAGCACACTGTCAGTTTAATTCAGATAAATGTTCAATAAATTAATTAAACAATTAAAGCACAGCACACACACACACACAGTGGTGTGTACTGTACTTGACAAAGAAGCAGCAGCTCATGTCTGAATGGTTTCAGCTGTGGCTCAGGGGGGAGAGCGGGTCAGATGACCGGCGGTTCGATCCCCCGGCTCCCCCGCCTCACACTGCTCCATCTAAGTGACTGATTTCTGTTGAGTTATAATAAATAAATCAGCATTATGTGAATATAAAACGCGTGTTAGGATAAAAAAAGGCAACAAAGCCGGTGCACGGCTGTGGAGTCGCGGGGTTGGTTGTAGCGGCAGGGGCGGTGTTTGGTGGAGGTGTTCGCCCGGAGCACACCGCTCCTCTCGGGGCTGAATCCCAAACAGGGTGTGACACAAAAACACAAAAACAAAAACCCGTCCACACACTAACTTAACGTAAGTTTGCCGGTCGAGCTCGGGTATTACAGAAGTTGCCGGGCGGAGAAGGAGGAGGCACCGCCCGCCTCCGTGTGTCTCCGCTCTCGCCTTTTGTTCCGCTGTCACAGCCGTTAAGGTGCGTTAGCTTCTGTGCTAACACCGGCCGTTACCGGAGAACACGGCTACACCGTCCTTTCTCTCCTCCGCCACCCCGAAACAAAGCGCAACAAGCCGGGTGTTTAGTCAGGGAAGCCCCCCGTGTAAAGAGTTTGAACATACCCAGAGCTCCGTTCCCCAACTCATCGCGGATTCCCCCTTCTGACTTCTCCCCGTATTGGACGCGGTTTTCCCGGCTCAGGCTCTCCTAAAAACTGCCGCTGGGACTCTGGTCCTCCTCCTGACTGACTGACTGTCTGCAGACAAACACTCCTCCTCCTCCTCCTCCTCCTCCTCCTGCTGCTCCCTATCCGCCTGAATCAGCAGGGCCGCCCAAACCAAGGGGCCCCTGGACCAGACATTAATAATAATTAATAAAAGATATTATTATTGTTGCTGATAGCTGATTTTAGAGCTTAGAATAAAAGAAAAAAGTTTAAAATAGAATAAAAACTGTGAGTTTTTAGATCAAACATAAAGCAAACTACCTGGAAACAACAAAAATATTATTATTATTGATGATGTTAATGGTCATCCAGATGATTTTAGAGCTTAGAATAAAAAGTTTAAAATAGAATAAAAACTGTGAGTTTTTAGATCAAACATAAAGCAAACCACCTGGAAACAACAAAAATATTATTATTATTGATGATGTTAATGGTCATCCAGATGATTTTAGAGCTTAGAATAAAAAGTTTAAAATAGAATAAAAAGTAAATGTGTTTTTAGATCAAACAAAGCAAACAACCAAGAAACAACACAAATATTATTATTATTGTTTATGTTAATGGTCATCCAGGTGATTTTAGAGCTTAGAATAAAAAGTTTAAAATAGAATAAAAAGTAAATGTGGTTTTTAGATAAAACATAAAGCAAACAACTTGGAAACAACAAAGATATTATTATTATATGTATTATTAGTTAATTTAAGATTCAAAATAACTGCAAAAAGAACCAGAGAACTGCCACAAAGAACAAAAATGTGTGGTGCTTTATATTTTATTTAAATTTAAATTACATTTTCAAGGCAATTTAAAGTTAATTGTCATATCATGTAAAGATCATACAGGCTACAGGCTATAAAACTAAGGGGCCCCTGTATACTCTGCCCTGTAATGAGTAAAGTCTTCTCTCTGAAGTCAGTTACATGTACAGAAAGTCTATATATATGAATTTTAAAAACATCTATGATTTATTTAAATCAAATACCAAGGACCTGTTTGTGGTTTTTTTTGTTAATAAAGCAATAAGATTAATTCATAATCAAAAACTCATCCATTGATAAAAGAGCACTACCATCTAGTGACAAACACGTGTCACTACAGCTGCAGCCACTGAGATAGATAGATAGATAGATAGATAGATAGATAGATAGATAGATAGATAGATAATAAGTTCAGTTATTAAAACAGGAGCCAGATTTTGTCAATATATTAATCGATTAATGGACTTATCATTTAATTTCTAAATATATATTAGAGGGTAGTTGTAGTCGCTCGATAATACACCACAAATAAACAAAACAGCTGTCAAACAAATGTAATCTACAAAAAAAACTACAGTATTCCTTCATTAATAATAATACATTTTATTTCATAGGCGCCTTTCTGATCTTCCAAGGACAGCTTACAGTAAATGAGAGTAGACAGCAAATAACAGAAACAAACAAAAAGAACCATAAAAGTATCAAATTACAAGAATACAACATTAAAAACAGGTTAAAATAGGACAATGCAATTGATTTAGATAGAAAATGCTCATTTAAACAGGTGCAGTAAGAAAGTAGTTGTAATCAACCTTTTAAATAAATCATACATATTTTAGCATCCATATATATATCCTATATCGTATATCTATATCTATATATATATAGATAGATAGATAGATAGATAGATCGATAGATACGATAGATATAGATAGATAGATAGATGTAGATTATACTATTATCTGTGTTTTTAAATCAAATCAAATCAAATCAATTTTATTTGATATAGCCCAAAGTCACAAAGTACATTTGCCTCAGAGGGCTTTACAATCTGTACAGGAGTGACACCCTCTGTCCTAGACCCTCGGTTCGAGTGGAAAAAACTTGCCCACAAACAACCTTTAAACAAAACTTTGGAATAAACCTCAGGAAGAGACAAGTGTCCTTGTCCAAGTCCTGCTTTTTATTTTTTTTTTTCTACCTCAGTATTTTATTCTATTGTATTTTATGTATTCAAATATATACTGGACTTTTATGACACCTAATGTCCCTCACTATCTATCTATCTATCTATCTATCTATTCATCTATCTATCTATCTATGCTATCTATCTATCTATCTATCTATCTACTACTATCTATCTATCTAGCTGTGCTGTACTGATATCCTTGTATGTGTACACAAAGTGTAGTATTGGGAGTATAAATGAAAATAATAAAATAAAAATAATTCAGACATTCGTAGTTACTTTAATGTCATCGCTGTTCCGCACTCCCCCTTCGCTCCTGTGGGTGGCGGTAATGAGCCTGACAGCTGAAACACTGACAACAAACACAGCTGGTCGAAGAAGACTGCTCGCTGCTCTGCAGAGTTCAGTCTGGATTAAAATCATTATTAATCATTATTAAACCAGTTTAATTATCTTTAAACTGGATTAATCAGCTTCATCACAGCAGACAGACGCAGACATGTACCGCTGCGTGGCCAGGTAAGACGCCACGTGCATGAATCCACACCTTTGTGTGTCTCAGAGTCTGCACGACCTTTGACACATTTCCTGTTGCAGCTGACGACTTAAAGTTGAACATGCATGACTTTGAATAAATAACTCTGCTAACGTTTGTGTGCATGTGTTTGCATGGACAGAGCATGAGCAGTGAGCAGGCTGCATGCAGCTGCATGTATGTACAAGCAAATATAATATAAAGAGGAGGAGATGACCTCAGAGGGACAAACAGATGCAGTTTGGGGTCAGAAATGTCCAGAATAAGTTTAATTCTGCTGGTATGGTGATAAAAGAGGTGGAGACTGATGGAGACATAACTCAGACTCTTTATGAAGTGAAAGTCTGACATGAACTCAGTAAAAAAACACTGAAAATGTTACTGAAGCATGTATTAGGTATCAAAAGTAAAAGTACTCATTGTTGCGTGCACGTTTAACAAGAAGTTTTAGTAGTATTAGTGTTTTATAAACTTCAATTTAATTTAGTTTCATGGGTTTTGTGTATAAAATCTTAATTTGTGGCTGTAGCAAAATGTACAATACTTTTATTACAATTAATATTGTAATCTCTGTCTCTCTCTGATAGGAGTGTGTGTAGCAGAGTGTGTCCTGCCTTCGTGCCTTCTTACGCCCCGTCATCATCATGGACGTTGAGAAGCACGACAGAGGACAGACAGCACAGGTGATGCGGCGGTTTGCTGTGACAAAATGTGATGCACAAGTAAAGATTTCAGGAAAATCAAATATAATCACAGTGTCTCTGTTTGAATCTTGCGTTGCAGTCTGGCTGAGCGGCGGTGGCGGTGTTCAGTCCGCTGCATGAGCTCTGCAGCAAGAAGGAGGAGATCGCTGCGAAGCGCCTTCCCAGTGCTGGAGAAGCCGCTGCAGCTCATCCACCGACACGTGTACGAAGCCAACCTCCAGAACAGCAACGCCTGCCACAAGAAGTAGGTTTGTGCTCTCGTGGGTTATTGAAATAAATCCGGGAATGTTTACGTCATGTTATCGTCTCTCTCTTTCTGTCAGGTACATAGAGCTGAGTGAAAAGGTCAGGAAAGGGGGAGGTGACAATGCCATCACCAGACACATCAAGAGAAACAAGAAGCTGCTGGTCAGGGATCGGCTACGCCTCCTGCTGGACGATGAGGACTTCCTCGAGCTGTCACCATTCGCTGGTCTGGGTCTGCCATACGGGGACATCCCTTCAGCCGGCTGCCTGACAGGTCAGAAACTAGTAGCTGCTCTTGTATCTTTGGTACCTACAGAGCGTACAGTCTCAGTGTGAAGGTGTAAGTGTGACGCACATACACGCCACTGACCTGCGTTTGTAAATGTATCCATCCAGGCATCGGCAGGATCAACGGCCTGTGGTGTGTGTTTGTGGCCAACGATGCCACGGTGAAGGGCGGCACGGCGTATCCAATCACAGTGAAGAAGCAGCTACGGGCACAGGAAGTAGCGATTCAGAACCGCCTGCCTTGTGTTTACCTCGTCGACTCCGGAGGAGCTTTCCTACCGCTGCAGGTTAACACACACACACACACAGACACACACACACCTGCCATCAAGTGCTTATGGTCTTTTCATCTGAACGTTGGCTGAATTATACTCACTGCTATGTTCCGTGTGTATAATTATCCAGTCGGAGATCTTTCCGGATAAGAACCAGGGAGGAAGGACGTTCTATAACGAAGCCATCATGTCTGCCATGAAGATCCCACAGGTAAAGAAACATTCAGGTCAAACAGTTGCATTTGTTCCTGGTTGGCCAGTTTTAGTACTACATCAGATTTTTTAATCTACACGCCTTTTTTAAATTAAAAACATTTGTGGAACATTCGATCCTAAAGGTGTCGGTGGTCTGCGGGTCGTGCACAGCGGGTGGAGCTTACATCCCAACTATGGCAGAAGAAGCGGTGATGGTGCACCGGATAGGGACCATATTCCTGGGAGGTCCGCCCCTCGTCAAGGCCGCCACGGGAGAGGAAGTGACACCAGAGGACCTGGGAGGAGCCAAGCTTCACGCTGAGTATATCAAACTAACCCGTTTTAATATAGAGATATTTAAAAAATAAACATATGAATGAGTTACAAGTCTGTCAATTCACCTTCTGCTTTCAGGGTGAGTGGCTGTGTGGATCATTTCGCCTGGGAGGAGAAGGAGGCGTACGATTACACCAGAAACATCATATCCACGCTCAACTTCCAACTGCCTGAGGAAGAGGACGAGGAGGAGGCGAAGAGGAGGAGAGCAGAGGAGGAGCCGCTGTACGGTTCAGAGGAGCTGCTGGGGCTCGCTCCCAAAAGTTATAACTACAGCCTGGATGTTAAAATGGTAAAGTGTGCACACACCAACATGACCAGCCACTACACACACACACGTCAAACTTCACTTCTGGTTCCTGTCGTTGTTTCCCTCCGTGCAGGTGGTCAGTCGGCTGACAGACGGGAGCCGCTTCCAGGAGTTCAAAGCTCGCTATGGTACCACGCTCATCACTGGCTTTGCAAAGATACATGGGTAAAAGATACACACACACACATTGTGATGGTTTTTAGGGGGAACTATTTTATTTAAATTTTTAGTTTTTGTGTTTGGGGTGCCAGCCAGAGCTCAGCCTGACAATTTAAAAACTAGTTTACCTCTCAAGAAAACCAGCACAAAGGGTGAATTCAAATCACAATTCATACAACCTTAAACAAACCAAAATACCACTGTTCTTTTCGTTTGCAAAAATATATTTACACAGCAGAAAAACAACAAGCGATGACCACTTCTTCAGTTCAGCTCGGCTTCGGCTTTTGCTTCTTCTTTCAGTTTATTCCCAGCGCAAAATATTTTGATTTCCTTATTTCCCCCAACAAAAAAAACTTAATCTTCCATAGGCCAACTCGATAAGAAAGAAAAAACATGTTTAATATTCCAAATTTTCTCAGCTCACCAGCCAGCACACTGGGACTCCTCCTCCGACGACATGAGAAAACAAAACGTCCTTATCCTGCAAGTCCGAGTGGACACGGAAGAAAAGCGAGGGACTAAGCTGCCTCGGTACTTTTTCCTCACCTTGTTCTCTGCAGTGTGTGGACTAAACGTCAAACCGTGCGCCCGTTCCGGTGCCGCTTTGAAAATGCCGGTAGCCCCCCCATGTTGGTTATTGTCGTCACTTTTAAACCGGTGACATCAGATGTTTACTAGTTCGTTATAACACGCACACATGCTTTATACGTGTAAGCTGGAGCAACATACACAAGAGGAGCGTCATATTCAGCCATTAACAGTCTTCTTGCATTGTTTATGTGTGATGCTGATCTTCTTTCTGTGTGTGTGTGTGTGTGTGTGTGTGTGTGTGTGTGTGTGTACGCTGTTAGCCACCTGGTGGGAATAGTAGCCAACAACGGAGAGCTGTCATACCAGGCCGCACTGAAAGGCAGCCACTTTGTCCAGCTGTGTGACCAGAGAGACGTCCCCCTCCTCTTCCTCCAGAACACGGCGCCCACAGCAGCTCTGACACTCTCCACGACGCAGGTATTCAGCAGCACACGCAGTCCAGTCCAGGTTCTGACTCAAAGATTTTCTTTTTCATGTCTTTCTTTACGTGTCTTTCTTTACGTGTCTTTCTTTACGTGTCTTTCTTTACGTGTCTTTCTTCCAGGCAGACATGAACAGTAACCGCCTGAAGGCTCAGGGTTCAATGATGTCGGCAGTAGCGTGCGCCTCCGTCCCCAAAATCACTGTGGTGATTGGTGGTTGCCATGGCGCTGACAGCTACGCCATGGTGAGAGACTTTATTTTGTCAGATTTTTGGACACGCAGGGTTCATCTCTCAATAATGTGAACCTTGTTCTCTCCAGTGTGGGCGGTCCTTTGACCCTAACTTCCTGTTCCTGTGGCCCAACGCCAAAGTGTCGATCACAGCTCCGGGTCACTCGGGCTCTCTCCTCCCCCCTGACAGTGAGCAGGAGGAGGAAGAGAAGAAGAAGAGGGAGCTGGAGGAGGATGACCTGAACAAGAGATTGACGGAGGAGAGCTCGGCTTTCTTCTCCTCCGGCAGACTCTGGGACGATGGAGTCATTATGCCTCAGGACACCAGGAAGGTAAAAAAACAAAAACACACAGACACCGTCACCAACCGGCTTATAACCATCTACCATTCAACTTTGCACGAATCTGTGTGTCTGCAGGTTCTCGGAGACTGCTTGGACATCATCAAACAGCAGCACTATCAACTTTCCACAGAGAAACCGCGGTCGACACTTCTGCGTATGTAGAAGCTGAGATTCACCTGCCGCTGAAGCCCCTTTAAAGCTGTGCCTGTGTCTCATGCCAACACGTTTGAATACAGTATGACGAGAAATATCCTAAAATAAAATGCTGCTACTGTAAGTTGGATTTAACTCAGGGCTCGTACAAAGTGAAAAATGTTTGATTTCTCATTATAATCTGGTGCCTCATCCACCCACGTAAACCAATCAGGTTTGTTTGTTGCCTCCAGGAGTCTCACACCAGACAAGGAGCAGAGATTTGAGATATAGAAAGAATAAATATCTTAATCTGCTGAAATGTTTTAAGTAATTTACTACACTACCAAACACAGAATAATAGTACAAACCGTTGTAATTGTAGAAGATTTCTTTTATTAAATGTTTTATACACACAGGCTCAACATACAGCCACACACACACACACAAAGTTTGGCTGCCATGTAGCGGTAACCCTAGGAGGTGGAAGGGTTCAGTGCCTTGCTGAAGGAGGTGAACTGGCACCTCTTCACACCATGGTCCATGCTGGACTTGAACCACCACCCTCTGGTTCTACTCTCACTGTTCCAACAAATCCGCTTACCTCAATGCAAATAGTTTTGTTCAGTAATAAAAAAAAAACACTTCATGGATCATCTGACCGTTTTATTCAAGATAGACATGTTGCAAACATTTGAAATGTTTTTTAAATTTTGATTTACAGCCCATCTCTGAAAGTTGGTGAATACAAACAGCTGGGTTTTTCAAAGTGATGATTCAGACTTCCAGAGTCTGTACATTTCTGCTTTAGGTACCTTGAAAGTGCTTGAAAATTTTAATTTCCCTTGTAAAATCCTGAACGAACCCTCATTAACTCCTCATTTACCTCAGCAAGCTGCTGCCCTGGTTACATAAAGTTAGTATGTTTTGATTGGACAGTTAGAAATTCATCCGAAAATCAGATCAAGTTAAAAAATTATTGCACATACTGAATTAGCTGATGATTTCAACGCCCGTCCCAATGAATGTTTAAAACGATGCCACAAAATGTTATTACTTATCACTCACATTAAAACTTTTTTTTATAGATGTTTATAGAAGATGATGAACATCATGACTGCTGTATATACATGTGTGAAAATGTAATATCTGTCTCCTTTTTGCACGTGGCAGAGGGTTCTTTGAAAATAACTCACACTAGGTATTGCGATTACAAAATGTGAAAAGATCATCGCAATGTTTTATTTGTAGAAAAGATTAAATAAAATGTAAATGCCATTTTTAAAACGTCTGTCGCTTGTGTTTTAATAGAGGCTGTTGATGATTTCACAAATATGCAGGAGTTATTTTTTTTTAATTATAAAATCAAACATTTCCAACAAAAGCAAAGTAAACTCAGGTTATTTCTCTGTACACACACACACACAAGATACTGTTCAACTCTCTTCATGCAAGAAGACACATTTTCACATTATAAGCAGCAAGTTTGAACCCAAGCAGGCGGTAAATAACATTAATAACATGATATTTAGTCACATGATAAGTGTACCATGGTAAAATGTATGTAAATCATCTTCATCCAACTTACTGTGACTGTCTGAGTCAAATGACTTTTGCTGAGTCGTTGTTATGAGCATGCTTGGTTCAGATCAGGATCAGAGCAGCAGCAGCTCTGGCCAGGAGAGTGACGCGGCGTATTTTATGATGTGTCATGGTTTGTACATGCCGTGGAGGGTCACAGGGATGATGGTGCTGACCTCTGCCCTTGCCAGCTCTGTCAGTTTCATGGCATCCAGCACCAGCAGGAAGCCCGGCCTCTCTGCGCCCGGCTTCACCACGACACTCAGCAGGACGCCTGCAAACACCCACACAAACGGAGATGACTGTGTGTGTGTGTGTGTGTGTGTGTGTGTGTGTGTTTCCACCACAGACGTGATCAGGATGAGGCATGTGACGTACCATCATCCTCTTCTGTAGCTCCAGGCGTTGGCACAAACACCGGCTCTGACGGGTAACACTCTTCCTCCTGCCACACCCAGGTCTCTTTGGTCTGTACGTTCAGCTTCACAATCTACATCAAATCAACAATAAATCATTAATAACAACATAAACATCACCAAACACTTTGTAGATTTCCTTTTGGCTGAGGTAAAGGTGCTCGTACCCTGTCAGGGATGAAGTGGTTGAGTCCCAGGCCGTAAGCGAAGGAGTACTTCTTCCCACAACAGCGAGAGTAGTTAATCTGTGGAAACTCAAAGGCTGAGAGAGAAAGAGACTTCTATAACAAATATATATTTATGAGCTGAGCCAGGACCAAAGCAGATTGTTGTAAACAACAAGTAAGTTGGGTTAGTTTCTGATAGACTCAGATTATTAATACAAAATATAAGTCAACTAATAAATAATCATGTCTGATTGGTCAACTGGACATTTAGACCGTGCTCAAATCAACTTATTGGCATCGCTGAAGTGTCAATAATGACGGTAAAACACACCCTCTCGTGTCATATTGCTTAATTATTCTAAATTAAAATACACAGCAGTATATACAATAATTACAATTGTGTGTGTGTGTTACCCTGTCTTGGTGCAGAAAAGAGGACTTCAGGTTCAAGCCAAATGGTGCCATCACTGTTGAGAACAGCAGTTGCTGTGGTGTAGGACAGAGAGACCAGATTCTTTCCCTGCTCTTCCTGAAAACACACACACACACAAGCACATACATGGGTTTATACACACACACACACACACACACACACACACACACAGAGTTAGCACAGTGTAGTGGTTATAGTGGTATTTTATGCAGGAGCGTAAGAAAAGTGTAGTTCATGTGAGAAATCTGACTTGAGTTAAATACTGATCCAGGATAAGCTGCTCCACAAAGTCAGCCAAAACATGCAGTGTGTGTGTGTGTGTGTGTGTGTGTGTGTGTGTGTGTGTATACTCACCCTGTGTATATCCAGTGGCAGCACGTATCGCCTGACCTCAGGTTGAGGCGCTCTCATCGCTGCTTTCTTCACCTCCTCCCACTCCTGCTTTATGTTGGCCATGTACAGGTAGTTATACACAAAGTCGTATCTGTGGAAGAAGAGGGGAATAAAGAAAGACAGACGTCAAGATCAGACAATTATACTGCCCATAAAACACTCACACAGACACACACACGGGGTCACACTCACCCTTTCCACGCGCATACGTCGACGACGATGAATCCCTCGTCCTCATAGGTGTTGATATGGTGAAAGATGTTGAACGCTGACGTTCTGAACTTGTGGCTGCTCAAATAACCTCCAGAGTCCTTTGTGGCCACGTGGAACAAAGTCTACAGCATGTAAACACACACACACATATTATATGAACAGAAATGCACATGTAAACATATGACTCTTTCCTGGCAATAATAAACTCACATTATTAATAAAACTGTTTATTCAGTGTGATAAATTCAGTGTGTGTCTTTCTGTGGTGGTTTTCCATCTAATTGTAGTTGTTTTGTGTCTTTTGTGGTAGTATTCCATCTCTATGGTTGTTTTAAGTCTTTTTATTGTTGTTTTGAATCTCTTTGTAGTCGTTTTACATCTTTGTGGTTGTTTTATGTCTTTTGTAGTTGTTTTTCATCTTTTTATGGGTGTTTTACATCCCTTTGTAGTCATTTTGCATCTCCTTGTGGTTGTTTTTTGTCTCGTTGTAGTTGTTTTATGTTTTTTTTTGTGGTTGTTTCGTGTCTCCTTGTGGGTGTTTTGAATCTCTTTGGTTGTTTTGAATCTCTGTATGGTTGTTTTTCATCTCTTTGTAGTCATTTTGCATCTCCTTGTGGTTGTTTTTTGTCTCCTTGTAGTTGTTTTATGCTTTTTTGTGGTTGTTTTGTGTCTCCTTGTGGTTGTTTTGAATCTCTTTGTAGTTGTTTTGCACATTTTTGTGGTTGTTTTATGTCTTTTTATGGTTGTTTTGAATCTCTGTATGGGTGTTTTTCATCTCTTTGTAGTCATTCTGCATCTGTTTGTAGTTGTTTTTTGTCTCCTTGTAGTTGTTTTATGTTTTTGTGGTTGTTTTGAATCTCTTTGTAGTTGTTTTACATCGTTGTGGTTGTTTTATGTCTTTTGTAGTTGTTTTTCATCTTTTTATGGGTGTTTTACATCTCTTTGTAGTTGTTTTATGTTTTTTGTGGTTGTTCTGTGCCTCCTTGTGGTTGTTTTGAATCTCTTTGTAGTTGTTTTGCACATCTTTGTGGTTGTTTTATGTCTTTTTTTGTAGTAGTTTTTCATCTTTTTATGGTTGTTTTGAATCTCTTTGTGGTTGTTTTGAATCTCTGTATGGGTGGTTTTCATCTCTTTGTAGTCATTCTGCATCTGTTTGTAGTTGTTTTTCAATCTCTTTGTAGTCATTCTGCATCTGTTTGTAGTTGTTTTTCATCCTTTTGTGGTTATTCTCTCTGTGGTTGCGTTTGAATAAGAAACAGGGGCTCCAGGCTCTGTAATCCAACCATGATACTAACTGATATCAAACCTATTACAAACTGACTCTGCTCCACACCCTGACCTACCCCCATGGTCTCGTTGGATTCAAAGCAGTCCATGTATGTGGCTCCTCTAAGGCCCCAAGCCGAGAGGAACTTGAACAGGTTGATTTTCACCGGCTGCTCCACAAACACAAAATGGTTGTCTGTCATACCGAAACTACAGACAGACAAGCAGAGAGATAGACAAGATACATGAGGAGCAGTGACAACTTCAAAAAGCTTCATCAAACAGATCCCGCTGAAATCACTGTATTGTGGATTCACTGTGAGAAATGGAAGAACTAACCGTACCTGTGTACGTAGGAGGGTTTTAACCTCTCGCTGCTGGGTAGCTGAACCACGACCTGGGATTTGTCAAACTGATCTGACTTGTCTGGAAACACACAGAGATAGTGTGAGAGACACTTCAATACAAAAATGTATTCCAGTGGCAAATAAACATTTATTTAAAGAATTCGGCTTCAACAGAATCGACTAAATACAATTCTCTGATATTCAGTGACAGTTTACTCACCTTTCTGAGGAGGTGGGATCTTGATGATATTATAAGCCAGGCTCATGTTTTTGCCAAAGCAGTTCCCGATGTTGTAGACTGTCCCATCTGTGTCTCTGTGGGGGTGGGCAGTCACTCCATTCACTGAGAGGTACTTACACAAGTCCACCTGATGTAAATACATTCACAAAAAAAAAGAATCAGATGGTGAAGAGTCAATGTAAAGGTGTTTAAATGACATAAACAACATAATAATTGTATTAAAAATATGTGTACTCTCATACCGGACGTATATTTTTCAGATGAAAGTAATCCTTACTACTACTTTCGATAGAAAAATAGTAAAAAAGAGAAAGAGTTGCAGAATCAGTGTGATCCTGTCTGCACGCCCAAAAAAACCCAATCACCTCTCACCTTCTTTAAAGTCTCCAGCGAATCAGGATCAACTTTGGTGATGTAATTGGTCTCTGTGACGGCGTAGAAGTCTTCACCGATTGGATAAATGTTCACCAAGCAGTTATCAGTCACCTCAATGCCTCTGCAGTAAGTAAAGAATCTGCACAGAAATAAAAAAAAGTTAGATGAGAAGATACAACACTCAGATTTTAAAAGTTAGATCCAGGATGAAGGCTGGAGGATGAAGGGGTTAAATAGCTAATATATTAATTGAAATATGTCAATAAGCCACGTCTGGAGTTACCTGGAGAAGATATTTTTGCAGGGGTCCGGGTAGGCTGCTGTTCCAAACTCAGTGATGACTATTCTTTTCTCTGTCATGGCACGGACATACGCATCCGACCTGATGAACCTGAGCAGAAATATTACACACAGAGAACCATAAAGCCACAGTGTATTCACTGACTATTAACTGTAATCAAAACGCTACTTTGAATTCCATGAAACACATAATCGAAACTTATTTTCAAACGCAGAGGGGTGAAGGATTTTTGTGGTCTGAGTTGTTTTTCTCTTGCAACATAGCTGAGCACAGAGCTGCATACCTCTCTGCACTAACACAAATCAGATGTCATGAAAGGTCTGAATTTGGATCTGCATGATGATAATAAAAGTTTTTCATGTACAAAAACGTGAGATCCACGTCAAGAACTACAAGACGAGATCATCTCAGAACCATGCTAATAAAAACAAGTTAGTTTGAAGGTGATTTTTTTTATTTAAAAAGGTGCTCGTTAGTATTCTTACCTCCTGAAGTACGTCACCTGACCGTCCTTCAGGTCAAACTTGTGCATGAGAGCCTGTCCGTCAAACAGATGGTGGAAAGGTTCATCTCCCACCTCGAAAAGACCCGGACCCATCCTGAGAAGACTGCCGCCCAGCCATGACGGTATGTCACCTGCACACACACACACACACACACACACATATAATTACATTGCCTGGAAACTAAACATGTGAACACACATAACTGCTTGTAAAAAGGTGTCTATAACTGTTACGATAACAGACATTTGAGTGTGTAGGTCTGTCTGTAGACCACTAACAACTCTAAAGACAATATTTTATTTTCATATATATGTATCATCTAGTGTCACAGACTGATCTGAATCTGACGTGTAACAAATTTCCACATTTTACACGTATCAAAATGTGTGAACAGTTATCAAAACAAATGCAATAAAGTGTAACGAAAACATCAGCAGCCTTATATTCGACAGAGTGATACTGATCTTCTAAGAGAATAAGTGAATTAAACTTCAAATCCATCAGTCCATGTGGAAGTCATCCTGTACGACAGTTTAATAGAGGTGCCCCATGGTCTGGTCTAAGGTGGTCTAAGGTGGTCTAAGGTGGTCTAACCGTGTAATCACAAAGTTATTGCACAGTGGAGAATCTCTTCTTTCCTACCAGTGATCTCTGCAGGTATCGCCTCATTCAGCTCCTCCACCGTCTCAAAGATCTTCTTGTAGCCTGCAGCAGGATGCTCCACTCTGGACAGGAAATACAAAAAAAAAAACATTTAAGGAACAAATTCATGACACGAACAAGTCAGAAAACCTTCTCCAGACCTGCCGGAGGACAGGAGGTTATCCCCTCCTCATGGACCTCTTTAAACCTGCTTGTCCACCATGTAAAGTGCCATTGAGTACCTTTAAGTGCTATATAAAATGCTATAAAATAAAAGTATTATAATTTTTATGACTGTTATTATTACTGTGTGGTTTGCTTTACACAATTATATATTCCAATAGTACAGGGACTGGTCGATGGGGTCCAAGCGATGCAGATCAGTCACTCACCTGAGACTGAAAGTTTACCCTCGACAAAACAATCTGTTCATCAAACTATTGATTATATCACAAGATCTTCCTCAGCGGATGGAGAGATCAAAGAATTAGAAGTTGGTAAAGACTTCTCTTTAATATGAACATCTACATTTCAGTGACAACTGAGCAAACTCTACCTGCCGAGGAAGATGCTGGAATACCAGCAAAAGCTCCAGAACAGTTACTAAATGGACCGTGCGGTGAGATTGTTTGGTCAACTGAACTGTCCAGTGCAATGTTCTCTTTTTTCTTTCTCTTCTTACCCCCACCTCTTTCCCTACTTTGTTTTTCTCTGTTTATCATCAGGTCCTTGTTAGGACAGTCCACAAAAATGTCTGCGTGAAAACACCCCACTAAGTAAGACAGACCCTCGATTTGACTTTACACCAGTCTGCAGCGTAAAAACTAAAGGAGTGTGAAGACTGCAGCTTCTTTCTGTGATTTCAGCGCTGTGTTTTTGCAGAGAGCACTCATAATCTGTTGTTTTCTTAAGCAGGTTTCGTCTTTCTCTCATTTACGGTAAAAAAGTGGAAAACTCTGCATCAACTGAACTCCACACAGCCGCCTCACCAAAACAACAAACGTCACTGAGTGGCGTCTCTTTTCATTTCTGAGGAAACAAATATATTTCTCTTTTTAGAAACATGTCTGCTCTTTATGTTCTTGATCCTCAAACATGTAAAAAACATTTAAAGAAAGAAAGAAAGGGAAAGTTGTACTCACCGGCTGACCATGCTGCTGTAGGTTCTGCACACACTTACACACAAACAGCCTGTGAAAGGAGACTCCGGCTTGCATTTAAACCGCACACAGATTTCCTGTGGTGAGGGATGGAAACTGGGCCCCCTCATCCCTCCTCTCTTTTCTTCTTATCCACCCCCTTTTTCTCCTCCCCTTTTCCATCCTTCCTCGCTTCCCCCTCCAATCCTTCCTTTCCTCTGCATCTCCTTCGCCTCCTCTACTCTCCAAACTTCCTTTCATGTCTGTTGCTCTCCCTGCTTCCCCTTTTCTTCCTCCTCCTCCTCCTCCTCCTCCTCCTCCTGCACCACCTCCTCCTCCACCACCACCTCCTCCCCCTCTGGTCGTATCCAGAGCTGAACAAACCAGCTTTGTCTCCTCTCCTTTCAGCCGTCTGGCCCTCGGCTCCTTGCAGAATGTTCTCCAGGCCCTAAAACAAGATCTTTGTCAACCTGGGAACACAAACACACACTCACCTACCGACGATGTGGGTCAAACCCATTGAGTCAGCTTAAAAGCAGTGTGCTGGTTGAGTTGTTACATGAATATGCGTGTAGAAAGAATCTAATTAGTTCCAGACAGCGTCAACAAACACTCTCACAAACTATTTTAATTGGCCAACTCTGGAGCGGGGGAGGAAGAGCAACAGAAAAAAAGAAGGGGCGAGTGAATGATTCACTTTTGTCTTTTGTTATTTGATAAATAAAAGTTGAATAGAAGGATGGCGATCTCTGTCTGGATGGAGGAATGGTGAATCCGAATGAATGGTTGCATTGCGCCTGACTTCATCCTCCTGGGCTCCTGATTTCCTTCAGCTATGATCAGAACATGCTCCTAAACATCAGGGAATCCATGCCAACTGACTTTTTTGAGTCCATCGAAGAAAATCCACGTCTCTAAACTCCCTAAAGGAAACTGGAAAGGTTGCCTGACACACAAGCAAAAGGTGATGCAAAGGGTTGATTAGGTAGTGCCCATTATAAGAGAAGTAAGTCCATCTACCTCTATGAACAATTAAAGAGTTTCAAAGGAACTCTGCCTTCTTCTTTTGTAAAACCTGAATGCACAACATCACCGGCAACACTGCGAATTCACCTGCATACCAACTTATCAGAGCTGACCAGGAATGTTGTGGAGAGTTGTTGATTTCCCCGTGAGAAATAAAATGCTCAGTTGACGTTACAGTGCAAATATGTTTCAAGTGGCAGGACAGAAACTGCTCACAGGCTGTGGAAACCATTGGACAGAGCACAAGTTGTTTGGTACATTGTGGATTTCAGGTGTGGGGTACTTTCTGTTTCGACTGATGCCCCCACATGGGGTTTATCTGTCACAGACAAAAGTTTAACACATCCACCATCACACCTAGCTGTAGACAGGAAACCGGCTTTAACAAGTTCACTGTGAGGTTATAATGAAGTTACCGGTACCAAAGACACACGTGTGGTTACCCGAGACATAAAACACAGATGCAGTAAAATCAGTATACTGCACTAGTATCCTAGAATCAGGTTTTATTAAGTACAGACCACATTCCTCCACAAGCCGCATCTGAAAAACACTTGCTGGCTGAGTAAATAACATCTCTTGGCCTAACTTGATATTTCATGCCATGACAGATTCTGACTCATGTATAATCTCTCACATGAACAGCTGGAGTTGTGTACGTCATGGACCATAACACATAAATACATAATACAAATGGTACCAGCACACAGACCTCAACCTCAGGAGTGCATGGAGTCTCTGACACTGAATGAACTTCTGTGAGCAGGTCTGGTTCCCAACCAAAACCATCACAAAGTAAACACAAGCCCTAGTTCTTCAAACAGCTCAGAGGCACACATCTGATATTTGGCACATTTTTATTACAAAGAAACAGAACGAAGGCGTATAAATAAACAGCTGAACAGGTTTATTTCCCAGGGCTTTGCATAGTAAACAATGATGAGGAAGAATACAACCGTGTGGGTGTACAAAGAAACACTGCTGATGAGTGCGTATACACTTACACACACACACACACACATATCTGAGGTATAAACATATCTGGCTAGAACGAATACTTCAAATAACATAAATTTAAAAAAGGACAGCTTAATCTTTTAAGTCAAGCTTGTTACATTTCCTCAGACACGTGACATGAGCTCTGTATTAGATCGCTGCAGCGTACCCACAATATGTCAAGTGTCTGGTGAGATCTTTAGGGAGTCTAATATACATTAAATATGTATAAATTAACCACTCTGATGATTGGCCATTCACAACGCCTAAATCCAGTGCAAAACTTTCCTCTAGCCAATAAACTAAGCAGGGATGAGTTCAAGATGAGTCAATGAATAAAAAGAAACTAATCATAGCGATAATATAACCATGAGATGAAAGATTCCCTGTGAGAAAAACCTAAAACGTTCCCGTAAAAAGCTTAAAAACAAACGAAAACAGAAGGAAAAAGAAAAGGATGAAAACTTCTAAAGAGCATTTCAAACGAAACGTGAGATTTGATGACAAAGTTTAGTAAAATCTATTAAAAAAAAACAGTTTCCATGACAAGAAACACACATCTAGCACTGCTCCCAATGTTGTATAAATTAAGAAATATATAATCTAATTATTCTCACACCAGTGATCCAGAAATGCAGATTTCTTTTCTCCCAAATGCAATCTACACACACACACACACACACACACACACACACACACACACACACACACACACACACACACACACACACACACACACACACACACACACACACACACACACACACACACACACACACACACACGTCAGTATCAGCCAACAGGTGAGCAGAAAGAAAAACAGGTAAAAGAGGAAATTTGTTCCAAATGAACTCAGATCTTATAAAATAAAAACCTGCTTCATATAAAAACACACTGACTAATGTGAGCTGCTCCACCGTCCGTCTCAGCTGTCAACACACATCGCAAACACAAGTCGTCCAGCCTGCATTAACTCTCATATTAAACACATGAACGTGACACAACGGGAATAACAGTATTGCAAATGTAACAAGTGAATTTTCCAAATACTAAATCAGTGCAAGCAAACATGAGTTAAAGGCTGCGACTTCTGTGCGGTCAGGTTCAGTTCCTGATGCTGAAAGCTTTGGTCTTCTTGATGTTGAGGAGCGGAGGTTTGATCTTTGGTTTGTTTTCACGGTCTGAGGAGGGAAACCGACGACTGTAGATGTCAGGATACTGCTTCTGAAACTAAAGCAAAGACAAAAAAAGTGTTTACATAATATACATTTAATCATCCACTAATACAGACATTAACAGAACTGTGACCACACCCACTGTCGGCAGTCGTCTCAGATTTTAACGTCTCTGGAAAACTGTGAAAATTAATCTTCTTTAAATGCTTCAAGCTCAAATTCTCTCTCCCCACATTCCTGTCACTATTCAGCTGTCTCTATCAAAATAAAGCTTGACCTTGTTTTGGCGAGGCTGACAGACAGTTATTATCCACAACGTGAATCTTCTCAGAGGGTTGTTTCGTTACCTGCTTCAGTTTCTTGCGTCGGTCCTTCTCGCTGAGGTTTTGGTCCGTCAGCAGCATCTCCAGTAACTCCTCCATGGCCTTCTGGGACAATTCCAGCTTTTGCTGTTCAAACTCGGCGCCGCTGATCTGACGGCAGAACGTGTAGATGGGCACCGGAGCGCAAACTGGGTCGTCGTCATCGACGTTAGAAACACAGTGGATCGGGACCTGGGGTCAGGATAGTGGAAAGAAACGGGGAACCTTTGTTTTAGTTTACATGTTCTGCAAGTATTAACTAGATATTTTATAGATTCACTGAATGTTTAAACACTGTCGTCGAGTTAAGATCTATCGAGTGTAGGCCGTGTACCTGAACTGAGCGCAGGTACTGTATATGGTCATTGATGGCACTGAGCAGGTACTCTGGGACTGAGAGGATGCTTTGTTGATGGTCCATTAGAAATGACACCAGTCTGGTAGCCAACAGTTCATCCAAATCACACTCCACAGCGCTGCCCAGGACACAGCCTGAAAACGTGTGAACCATCTGGAAGGAGAACCACGAAACGTTTAGAAAGACGAGACGCGCATGAACACGAATACGTAGGTCGGTTGTTTTGTGCCTCACCAGTGTTCGGGTGCCGATGGCGGGGTGGAGGCGCGGCATGTCCACGTTCTGGCTGATGCGCGACATCATCCTCATGAGGAGCTGCAACTTCCTGCGGGAGGCGGGCGGGAGGAGGAGGGTGCAAAGCTGCAGAGCCTCGATGGCGATGCGCTCACACTGAGGCTGGAGGAGGCCTGATATACATACACACACACAGTCATGACGATGATGATGACGGAGACGGTGCAGAAACACACTGTGGACGCATTCATCCATCACTGCTACATCACATTCACTAGATCAGACAAAGAATGGATGGATGATGGATGGATGACAAAGTTAATAAACTACAGCTACGGTGCAAAATGAGCCAGGCAAGATTTTTAATTATTATTGTTATAAACACTATTAAAAAGCTTCAGCATGGATTTCTCCTGGATCAGACCACCTACAGCGTCCTTCCTCGCTTCCTGCAGTGCTGCTCCCGGTGGACGGACGGCACATTGCAAAGATACTTGTGGTTAAAATGTTAAACCTGTCTCGATTAAAATCATGTTTCTTGCTACTTTACGGTCACCTGGTGTTTATTTTTTTCCATTTCATAGGCCGTTAAAAAGTTTCTCCATCATCCATTGAGTTTGGATTTTTAAGATTCTTCCTGCAACTAATTTAATGAGGTGATCTTTGACAGAAATGTCAAAGATCCAGGTGATCTCTATAGCACACGGTATAAGGTGTAGCCTTTATTTACAGGACTGTACTAACATGTCATGGTCAGAGACGATAGAACGAACCTTTAAGTATGAAATGGTTTCTAAATCCTCAACGCCACTTTCACCGCAGCCTGTATTGTTACTTTTTAAAATCATTGATATCCCCAGTTTCCAGAGCTTCATAAAGTTGCGCCACGCACACAAATTTTTGCTTAGATCAAAGAAAACTTGGCAAAGCACAGCAGCAAATATCAAATGCAGAGAACACATGGCAAAAGCAAGCAAACCTTCAACTGTCAAATCTAAAATTTAACAAGCTGCACATGAGCTGTGTGACTCTTTCATCCCTTTGTTCTGTCGATGTGTTCATCGGAACCTTGAAAAATGTCAAAAAAACAGATCACCACAGAGTGAAATCATCACCTGGACCCTTTGAGTTCAACAGGACGTGTATTTCTATGTTATCACCTCGCACAGCGGTAGTGGTTAGATGTTAGATGGAGTTAGTTTGATTAGACGTTAATAGACAAGCAGACAGGTAGAGGGGAGAGGGTCTTACTGTGCTCAGGTTTGGTTTGGGGGGGCTGGGAGTTGCTGGTGGGCGCTTTGAACAGTGAAACGGGTCGAGGCAGCTTCGACACATCCACAGAGCTGAGGCAGCGCCGGACAACAGCGGGAGCAGGAAGCGTCCAAAGGTTAGAGGTACTGGAGGCGGGTCTGGGCCCGCCGGGTCCTGTGGTGGCGTGAGACCCTTGTGCTTTGGCCATAGCGAATGAAGAGAAGGAGGAGAGAGCATGATAGGAGGAAGAGGAGGGGTGGCAGGAGGACAGTGAGGGAGGGCGTGAAGCTGAGGAGGAGTGATGCTGCTCTGCGGGAGTGTTCACGTTGAGGCAGCTGGTTGCTCGGTTCGGCCACTTGGTCTCCTTGACATCTTCCTCCCTGGTTTCTATGACGATGTCCAGACAGCTGCCTGCGCTGCGTGGCCGCAAGGGGCGCAACCTCTGTGCGACCGGCACTCCTGCTGCAGACGCTACAGACAGTCTGTTTCTGGCTGTGCCACCTGGAGCATTGTCACAAGCAGCGGGGGTCGCTTTGGATGCAGATGTGAAGCCTGTGAGGCTGTGGAGTGTTGTGGTGGCAGGGCTGTCATCCTGACTCCTGTTGCTATGGGTGCAGGATGCCAGGCTGTCATTGGACAGGAACAGCTGTTGCCGGGTGAGAGGGGCAGAGTCATCCAGGATAGTTTCCAGCGAGCAACTCCTGGTTTGAGGCCTCGTTGAAGCCGCTGCGCTCAGGGTCATGCAGCTGCCACCTAACTGTCCTTCACCTCCCCTCAGCGCAGCCAGCCGCGACTGGAGCTTCCCGCCAAGCACCTCTCCCATCGGCGACTCCGTCTCGTCGCATGTCCCCTGTCTGAGCAGCGACAGGAGGAGACACTCGGTGGAGCGGAAAGATGTCTTGGCTGGAGGGGGGGCGGAGGGCAGGTCGGGCTTCTTGCGTTTCCCACGTTGGTGTGTCGAGGGCGCTGCGACGTACCCACAAAACACTGAGAGCGGATGCAGAGACAGAGGGGGGCGCGAGTGAGGCAGGCAGAGGGTCAGTGCAAGCAGACAGTGAAGAGGAGGGAGAGGGTTTAGTTATTTCAGACTTTGACTGTACACACACAGAACCATCGGCAAGTCAGAGACAACACACAACAGGAGGCATACACACACATAGTACAGCTCCTCACGTTGCTGTTAGGACTCCACAAACAGAAGTGACAACAACCAAAACCTGTTAGCATTCAGAGGACACAGTTAGAGGTAAAAGCACGGCGCCACATGGTGGAGACAGCGTGTCAACGCGGCTGAGCAACAAGATCCTGCAGACAGCCCTGCAGTCAGTTTGAGCCTGTAACACAACATCCACTAAGAACTGTTGAACATCCTGTATTCTCCTTCATGCCTGGAAGGGAAGAGTGACGTATTCGGTTGTAATCTGCAACCTCAACACTAAATCCTACACACTGGACGTTTACCTGCTGCTTCAAGATCAGAATAGGATCATAAAATGAATCCACAAAACTCACCCAGGACGTTGATAAACAGTTCGTACAGTTCGTATGTGAGTAAAGGCTGCGGGAGGCTGTAGAAGTAATCGGACACCGTTTTAAAGACGTCCCTCTCAAAGCCGGGATATGACGGCTGTGCGGTGTCGTACTTCGGCCCTAGAAATGAAACAGCAGGTGACTGTAGCAATCATGGGGGTGGAGGATATTTTATAATCCCAACACAAACCTTTGTATGCATTTAAACTTCACACAGACTTCTTAAGTGTTTTAAACGTGCTTGTTAAGACTCACAGTTAGCCAGGCTCTTCATGGCAGATAAAACCCAGTGTGGAAGGTCACCTGGAGAGAGGATTAACCGGTTAGACAGGTTGCCAGTTTAAATGTATTGTGCCGTTTGCGAGTTGTATTAACTAAAGAAAAGTCCTGATCATTTCAAGTCATGTGGCCGGCTGAAGTTCTTTCAATTGAAATAATATTTGTCCTTGTGATGTTCAAATTTGAACTTACTGGTCTTGTCGTCCAGTGTGACCACCCCATGCTTGTTGACTTTGGTCATGTTGTGGATGATGTTCTGCGGGTTTATAGAACGTTGGTCTAAAACCTCATTAAGAGACGCAACACCCAGAATCCTCTGCAGGCTGAAACACAACACTCGCGGGTTAGTAATGCAAACTCTTCCCCAGTGTCTGGGTTTTGTTTTTAGTTGAACGTGTGTTCATACTGGGTCACGGTGATGTCTCTCCAGATCTCGTGCTCATCCTCCACCGTCAGCTCTCGTCTCTGCACCTGCTGCTCTCCTGTTGGCTGATTCTTGTCCCCAGCTGTGAGGGCAGGATCCACGTTTTCCTGGAAGGCACAAACGGAGCATGAACCAATGTTTTTAACCTGCGACACAAATACAATAACCTGTAATACACGATACAACAGAGCAGCTCACCTGCGTCTCCTTCTCGTGCTTCTTGAGACTCTTAAACCTGAAGAAACCTTCCTTGTCCCTGAACGAAGGCCTTTTCTTGATGGAGCCGGGGGCAGAGGGAATGGGCTTCAGAGGAGAAGTGGTGGGGAATCGGTACAGCGTGTTGTTGTCCTCCAGATCCTCTGTGCCCCAGCGGCTCTTCACATCTTCTATCACGTGATTCTTTAGAAACTTCTTCAGGAGCTGCACCGTCTGCTGCCTGGTGACGTCAGGGCCAAAATTGCTGTTGCTACGGAGCAACTGATGAAGCCAGTCCACGGCGGCGGAGGCGGTGAAGCAGGAGGAGTAGTGCCTGAAGTTCTGCCGGTGTTTCCGGAGGGGCATGCCGGCCCGAAACAAACGCGTCACCTCATTCCACTGAAAGAGAACAGACAGTTTAGTACAGAAAATTTGATTTTAATGTTCAGACTGTATGTCCTGGGACATTCATCGACCTGAGGACTACTGGAGGAAGAGAGATGAACTGGTGCAATAACGTCTTTGTGGATTAATCCGCTGCTGGAAATAGTCCCCCCAACAAATGCAGTATTTCCTCCATGAAACTGTTTCAAACTTTCTCGATTAATCAATGAGTTTGGTTCATTAAAACGGTGAAAAATGTTCCCATAGCTCATGGTGACATCCTCTAACATCTTAGAGAAGATATTCAGCCAAAAAATGTTCAGCTTACAAGAAAAATATTCACATTTGAGAATCTGAAATCAGAGACTTTGGTCATTTTCTTTGACTCGAAACAATTAATCGATTCTCAAAGTAGTTGGTGCCGACATTATTAGTCAGTCATTTGACTAGTGGTCAAAACACGTAGAATAAAGAACACGTGTACCGTTAGACCAACAGGACAAACGTTGTTAAAGCAAGGTTTGTCTCTGTAACTGAGAAGTCCATCTGATTCAATTGCATTGTCCTATTTTAACCTGTTTTTAATGTTGTATTCTTGTAATTTGATGATTCTTTTTGTTTGTTTCTGTTATTTGCCGTCTACTCTCATTTATTGTAAGCTGTCCTTGGGTGACAGAAAAGCCCCTGTGAAATAAAATGTATTAATATTATTATTATTAGAAGTTCATGTTCGTGTGAGAGACAGAGACAGTTTAACTGAACTGAGACATATCTGTCCCATGATGTCTTATCAGCTCACATTAGGACTGTTCAGCATCTAGTCTGACTTTAACCGGCCGTGCCAAAGTAAATCAAATATAATTTTTATACATAAGAGGGGTTTACAAATGAAATGGACTGACAAAGTTACTTTTAATAGAGCTCATACAATTATTAGAAGTCGATTAGTCGACTAACAGTAAATTAATTACAACTTTTTTTAAAAAAAGGGGACTAATTGATTTGAATGTAACGTTTATAAGCAAAAAATTTAGATCCTAATCCTATCTTATCTTTTTGTTTTGTTTTAATTAATCGATTAATCGAGGGTAAGCTTGAAAATAACCGTCAACAAAGCAGAGTATTGGCGGATTTGGACGTTAGTTGGCATGAATAACTCACGAAATACGATATTAAATCAATAAAAAATAAACACTTAAATAACTCGGTTATGTCTCTGTCGGGACTTTCCTCCGACTAACGTCTGTTTTTAAACCGGCTGCCGTTGCAGCTTTAACCGTTGAACTCACCAGCTTCGTGGCTCGGTACGGTCCCGGAGTGATAACATGGGAACTCATATTTATCCGAGAAAAGACTGAAAAAGCGCTAAAAAAAATAAAAAGAAATAAAAAGAGTCTTCACTTCATCCGATATGACAACGTGTGATTAATCTCCATTACTCCGGGAAACAGTCGCGGCTGTCTCGTCGAGCTCTGCCCGGCTGAGCTGCGCTGAGCTCGGTCTGTTCAAAATTACGAGCCGTGCGCGTTCTGGCACGGGATTGGACGGCGCGGAGGTCACGTGGTCAGCCTCGAACTGAACAGGTTGGGTGGAGGAATCAAAACAAGTCAAGATGGAGACGGTCAGAAAAGTCAGATTCAGGGTGTTAGGATGCAAAATGTTTCAACCTTCAGCCTGTTGTTTGATCGATTGAAGTGTTTATTTCGAATATGCAAACAAAAATAAAAATAAAAAATAAGGCAAAACGGCAGGAATTTTGGGCCCCATGACATAAAAATCAAATTGGGCCCCCTCTGCGCAGCTGTTGTCCTCACATCTCTATCACCTAACTATCCCATCAAAAGCTTTACAGAACTCTAATTAATTAAAGGCTTGCAACTGTTTTTGCACAGTATTTACTGCTGGTGATTTGCACATGCATGTATATGTTTTTGTCCATTGCTATTTTTTGTTCTTGTTTGTTTTGTTTTTGTTTTTTGTTGTTGTTTTTTTAAGTTTATTTTCTACCTTAGTACTTGTTTTGTAAATCTGCACATTCTTAAATCTGCACATTCTACTTTAGTACTTTTTGTAAATATGTACACTTGTGTTTTGCCCTTCTTGATTCTATTTTTCGCTGCTGTAAACAAGTGAATTTCCCCGCCGTGGGATAAATAAAGTATTATCTAATCTAATCTAATCTAATGGGTTCACTATTTGATGATTAAAGATTAAAAGCCACCATAAAAATGTGCTAAAGTCCATTTTTTTTAACTTTTACTGCCCAAAACACGTAAAAACAAAGAGATAATTAATTTCATTATTATATTTGAAGTATATATACTCAGTGATGATGGTTTAATCTTTTTATATTGGTGTTTACCTATTTTTGGGGCCCCTGTCAGTCGTGGTCCCTTGGAATTGTCCTAACTTTTCCCCTCTATACAGCGGCCCTGCATAGAAATACATATTCGAAAAGGAGTGAGAAGAAGAATAACTTATAAACTCCCACCCCTTCTCTTTAAATAATGAGTGATAATACCAAGCTTCCTTGCAACTTGTTTAGATATACCTGATTCTTATAGATAAATAGAATATATCCCTGACTTTGTATTACAAACAAAATAAAACCTACACTTAAGACAACACACTCATACACACACACACATGCACAAAGAGAAACAATAAAAAATAAAAAAATAAACAAAGGAGACAATAACCTCATAACCCTTAGTGCTACCCAACACCTCCCCCATCCCTGTACCTCTTGAAAATAGTGTCTTTGTGCCTCATTTTAAACTGTTTCATGTTTGGACATTGCTTCAGCTCCACAGTCCTGTTCCATAGTCTCACCCCACTAACTTAACACAAAAACCCTCCTCCTCTTTGTCCGAATTAAACTTAGATAAAAGTTTTTTTCCCAATTTAAATTATAACTCCCCTCATGCATAATGAATCATTTCTGTATATTTATTGGTAAAAGATTATTTTAGCTTTAAACATTACTTGAGCAGTTTGATATTCCACAATGTCTGTACATTTAGTATCTTGGACTGTATAAATATGGGTTTGTGTGTTCCTGATAGCCAACGTTGTGTATGATTCGTATTGCTCTTCAATGCTGTAATGTGCTTAAAGGACAGTTAAAGTGCTGCAGTAGTGCAAGGATTGAATTGACACTATTATAGTGGCTCACACTCACAGGCAATTTACATTAGCATATCTTAACATGTCTTATGTGGGGGGTCATCAGTTAAAGACAGAAAGAGAGTGAAGTGGGGGATGTCAAAAAGACAAAAAGACAGCGGGTGGAGGTTAGAGGCATTTCCAAAGGGGATAGATACAGGGAGGATGGGGTTAACTGGAGCCACAGCTATTGACATGTTAATGTGTGCAAACAGTACACTAACAGTGAATCCAACTTTCTGCCTCACAGAGACACTGCACGTGATTTTAATTGTTAAATTGCAAGACACAAGTTGTCCCCTTCTTCCTTAAAAGTCCATCCTCAGTGAATGTGCACTGAAGTTCACGTGTGAAATTGCACATGGACCAAGATCAGCTTCCAAACAAGTTGTGAGAACACCGTCTCTTCAGCAGAGGAATGTGAAAACAGGCTCCTGCTATCAAACTCTGCACATTCCTTATTCTGCCTTGTGAAAGTCAAACATCCAAGTGAAGTAACAACTTTAGGAAGTGAGCTGCACTTACTCACGCGTACACAGACACAAGATGAAGAGTATACGTGTAGTTCTGGAGAGACAGAACCATTTGGATTAATGAAGCTGTTGTCCCAAACATGTCCACTGTGTTACCTTTGTGGACTGTGTAAATATGCAGTGCAGATAGAGAGAATATACATATAACTCTGTACAATAACTCTGTACAATAAAATGGACATTCTGCATACTTATTCATTGAACGAGTCAGTGCGAGTTATCTATTCTATGTCCATTAAACAGTATCTAATATCAGCTCTACAGAGAACTGTCACACAGTGAGTCTCCTCTCCTGCACAGAGGGGAGTCATTATAGATGACAATGACTTCCTGTGGTGGTCCTTTTCACTGTCGGGATGCAGAAGCCTCCAACTGAATACACTTTAAGATAAGGTAGTAGGCTCCATATCCAAAAGGGAAATTATTGAAATATATATAAATATGTGACGATGTAGTGCAGTATCTCATAGCACACAGACCTTTAAGTTTGAGCCTTTTCTGTGCAAAAGCAACAAATGGATGTAAGAAAACATTAAATTTAATGTGTGTTAGTCTGAGTTCACCTGCTCAGGTATGCATTTAACTGATATGCTGGACTTAAATTCCTTATATCATTTGAATTGAGTAACATAACATAGTTTTTTCTAGATTTCTGTGCTATTTTAATCTAGTTTGTCTGTTTAATGTTTGTACTATAAGTCATGATTGAATTTATTATTCAGTATAATTACTCTCAATGGAATTTATGAAGTAAAAAAAATCTCAGGTAATAGTTTTCTTCCAGTTACTTAATGCCAAAATTCAATATCTCCAGAACAGATCATATTTAATACTTAGATAGGAACTATAAGGCTTTGTAGGAGGACACTGTAGAGCTCCTGAGCACGGCTGCCCCCAGCTGGTCACCACAAGCCCGTTCTGTTTGGAAATCTCCAGCCACTCCTTGTATGTGAAAATATTTTCCATCCATCCATTTTCTGTAACAGCTTATCCTCGTCAGGGTCACGGTGCTGGGCTGGAGCCCATCCCAGCTGACTTTGGGCGAGAGGCCATTCACCATTCACACACACATTTACACCTATGGTCAATTTAGATGTGGAAATATTTTGGGAAGACAAAACTGAATCCTGTGTGCAGGATTTTATTCTGTTACACGACATGAAAAGTACTCTTTAAATAGAAGTCATTATTTTTGACTTAGCGGTGTTTAAACATTTCTCCATAGCCCACCAAACCCAACTTGCAACACGTTACAAGCAGTGTGACTCAGAAGAGTGTATATTATTGTTTTATCGTTGATTATGTTTTCTATTATTATTCTGAATCTGAAGTCATTCATATCACATATACAGGTATGCACACTGTTATATCCACCTGATTTATATAAATCATTTATTTTAGCATCCTTTGCACTCTGCACCATTGCACTATTGTCTTATGTCTTTGTTCTTCCTATCTGTATTTTTTTCTGTACACAGTACGTGGTGGTTTAAAGTTATGTTAACCTGTGTATGCTCTTGGTTTTTAGCTCTATTTATCTGTGTATATCAAAATCAGAATCAGAATCAGAAGTACTTTATTAATTCCCGTAGGGAAATTGTTTTTGTTACCGCAGCTCCCAAACGGTAAGTGATAGCAAGAAAACAGTAGTAAGAAAAACAAAACCTTAACAATACACCCTATACAATATCCTATTTTAAACAATATATACACACTATATACACGTATAAATAACAGTTAAATAGAACCAGTAAAAAACAAGTAGCAGTTAGGAAACAGTGAGATATGATGATAATTTAGTTTTGAAATAAATAACAGTTAAAAAGAACCAGTATATACACTCAATGCACAGTGAAATGCAGCCAAGAAATGTAGCAGATTAAGAAAACACATAACATCTGAATTATTGTAGAGGTATAATGCTGCATGCTTTATGACATGTGTTTGTTGTAACCCCAACATGTGTCCTCAAAAGACTGCCGTGACCCGGATTCGAACCGGGGTTGCTGCGGCCACAACGCAGAGTACTAACCACTATACGATCACGGCGAGCTATCCGTCCGATGGGACCCTGGTTGTCGCCACACACATACTTCACTCCACTCACAGGCAACATATGTCATTTTATTATATATATATATATATTTTTTTTTTTTGTATAAAAAATATATAAAATTATTACATAACCTGATAAATTCAGGCACAAATTAAGTTATAATTTTTATATCAAACCGTTACAGATGCGTCACTGCCAGGCGGTGGGCGTGGCTTGTGGCAGTTTAAAAAATGTAGCCGCTGACTGATTGGTCGACAGCTGTGTATTCATACGGTTTCGGCGTATTCTCGTCACCCATTGGATGCGACGTAGCCTGCCCTCGCTTGTCATTGGCTGCTTAAACAACACGACGGAATTTCAAACCAGTCCGTCGTGTGTGTTGTTGAAGGAAGCGTGTGTTTAACGTTTTGCAGCAGCAGCGCGGATGGATTGCTGAACTTTTAGCTGCGTAACATGTAGTTATCTGTTAAGCTCGTTTTTAATAATAATTTTTTAAAAAATGTCGGAAACGATAGCGTCAACACAGAGAGGAGGATTTCTGGACATTAGTCCAGTGCGGAGAGACGACGGTAACAAGGAGAATGATGTCCCGGTGTTGAGTTTGATCCAGTTTTCAAAGGCTCCTTTTTTAACATTTGGTGCAGTAAAGTTGGGGACCTCTAAATCGGCTGTATTACGGATCGAGAACCCCACAGAGGATGCAGAGGCGGAGGTCACCGTGGAAAAGATCCCCTCGAGTAAAGGCTTTTCTGTGGACCGCAGCACGTTCACCATTCAGGTATGATTTTTAACTACCAGCCTTTTCTCTGGTTTGTCTGAACCAAGCTGTTGTCATGCTCAGGAGCCTTTTTTTTTAATTTTTTGTATGCATCCTTGTGTTTTGTGTCTGCAGCCTGAGGGCTCATTCAGTTTGACAGTGACCTGGACTCCAGCAGATGAAGGTGGAATCAGAGAGCTCATCATCTTCAATGCCAATGGGGTCCTCAAGCACCAGGCTGTACTGCTGGGGAGAGCCGAGGCACCCAAGAAGAAAAAGGTAAATGAACCCAAAGGCTAAAGTCACATTCAAATAGATGAACTTTTTTTTTTAATAATTTCCATCAGACGATGTATGGACTGTTTGTCGGACAAAACAAGACTTTCAGCTCAAGGAAACTGAAGATTAATCGCAAATATAGTTAGTAGATTGACAGATTACCAAAGAGAGTTCACCTCTTTACCTGGGCACTGCCGAGACGCCATAAGCAAGGCACCATCCTTCCACAGATGCACGTGTATAAGCTCTTCGTCTATGTGGTTGTATTTCGGTCCTATATGTGACTTCCCTCATTGAGGGATTAATTAATTATTGAGAGACAGCGGCTGTGGCTCAGGGGATAGTTCGATCCCTGGTTTCTCCAGTCCACATGTCGACGTGTCCTTGAGGAACCCCAAATTCGGTGGATGTGTGTGAATGGTGAGCTCCCAAAAACAGATTGGCGCCTTGCATGGCGGCGTGGAAAGGCTGTTTACCATTAATAAATCTTCTTTTTCTAAGTTGTTAAAGTTCTAGAGAAAGTTTGCTGACTCATTCAAACATTTTCAGGCAACTTTAGCATCTAACACTGTCATTTTTACGTGGCGTGGTTTGTCTTTTTCTTTCAGAAAAGCTTGTGGGACAAGATCAAAAACAAACAAGGGGATGAAAAAGTAACCGCACCCAGGAGAAAGATAACCGAGAAACCACTGAAGATGGCAGCCAATAAAACCTTCCAGGTGTCCCGAAAGTCGCAGTACAAACGGGAAAAGCCTCGTAGCCCGCTCGCTTCTCTCAACGAAGGCAGAGCTGTCAGAGAGAGGTCCCTCTCCAAGCACAGCCCCATTGATGATTACCCACAGAAGCCAGAGGCCTTGAATCCCACCCAGAGGCAACGCTCTCTGGGTCTGTCAGACCAGGAGAACATCCATCATGTTCAGAGGAACTCTCCCCTCGTCCTACTCGTCCCAGCTGGAAAGCTGATGGACTCTGGCAACATGTCTGCCAGTCCAGACGCTTTGATGAGCAAACCCGAAAACAAAGATCTTACCAAAATATTCAACACGACTCTGTCACCCATCGGGACGCCGGAGAGGTTTAAGAAGCTCATGCCTCATATTCAGTCGGATAGCCCACTTACTGCTGCGGTTAAGTCTGTGGCTGATGCCGGCGGCTCTGACAGTGGGTTAACTGGAACCCCAGTCCTATCTTTGAAAGATGCACTGGCCCTCATCGACTCTGATTTGAGCCAGGTTAACACCAGTCCTCGAGACACTAGTTCCAGCTGCGGCTTTTCAGACTCGCTGGAATCAAAGAGTGGGAATCGTGGCCGTGGACCTGACGGAAATGTCCTTAAAGAATTCCCCGATAGCCCGCAGGGACCAGAGTCTGATGAGCCTAGACTTACTTTCTTTGTCAACAAAACTGTTGTTGTGAGTGAGGTTGTTGTCTCAGCAGCTGATATGGCAACAGAAAAGGTCAAAAAGGCCTCGTTTACCTCTGCAACAGTGACCAAGAGCAAAGCGCCCGTGGAAGCAAACAGTTCGAGTGGAAGGAAAATAAAGAAGTCAAGGCGGAGGCTCTTGGAGAAAACACTTGAGCTCTCCGATGGCAACAGCCAGTGTGAGTTTGGACCAGACACCCCGAGCCTTCCTGTCATAGACCCAGACCACCCCACCAAGGAATGGCAAAGCCCTGAGGCTTCCAGCTCCCTGTGCCACAACAGGCATCAAGCCCAGGAGTTGACCTCCTCTGTCCTAACTTCAGAACTCAACCGCTCGCCCACACCCATCACCTTCCCCATCTCCGCCCCTCCATCTATGACTCCTGCTCGCTTCTCTTTCTCAATCACTTCCCCTCCACCTGCAGTCACTGCTCCCTATGCTGCCCACACCGTCACCTCTCCGCTGCCGTTGGGCTCATCTTCTCCTCTTCACCTCAACCTCATGTCAACCTCTAATGCATATGAGCTGTCTCCAACCGTTCCCACACCTCCGTCCATTCAGGAAGACTCCTTTCCTATTCACGTGGCTGTGAAGAGCAAGAAGAGGAAGAGCGAGGAGTTCTTGAAAAGAGACGGGAAGGCTGAGGATGCCGGGAAAACGGAGCGTGTCAAAAGGAGCAGGGTGGTGGCTGGAAAAACCGAGCCTCCGAGATCGGTGCAGGAGAGGAGGAGTACATCACAGAGGCAACAGCCAAGAACAGCAGGTGAGCGGACGTGAAGGATGTTATGATGTGTGATAATACATCATGTTTTATAGGAGAACTTAAAACTGCTGCAGGTTCTCCAGGCCCGCACGTTAAAGTCAGTGCAAACATTTATTAAATCTGCACTCTGAGGTGCATCAAAACTTCAAGACATTGAAGTACACTCAGATAAAACTAATGCAGTACAGTACATCAGCAATATGCCTGACCTGATTATAATACTCTATAATCTGCATGAGGGTTTTTGATAAAATTAAAATTTTATGGTAATTTTGAGAGCTGTAGTTTGTTTTATACTATATTAAATGACAGAAGCACCTCTGTATAATGACTCTCCTCTAGTGGTGCATCAAATAATTAAAATTTTTAAAAACATTGAAAATATCAAAATACTTTTGAATAGAAATAAATCATGACACCACTGGAAAGCAATTTGAAAGACTGTACCAACATCCACCATTAATTATGAGATAAAATATGACTGCAAGACAAAGCTAAGGGAATGGTTCATAAACTCCTTGTTCAACTATGGCTCTGAATGGGGAAACATCAGGCAGACAAGTGCAGACCAGGAATATCTCTTCTATCAAAGGAATCCTGATTCTTGAACTGGTTTCTCTCAGGAGAATTGTCAACAATGAATCATTTTCTTATCAGGAAGAAATTTCCCCCCTGTTTGAACTGTCCATAACTGAATTGGGTTGTCCTACATTACTGTATTTTAATGTCATAATGGCCTAATATTTTCTGAGGTGGTACATGGTGTAAAAGTCTGAGAAATCCTGTTTAAAGCTGCAGTTTTAGTTAGGCGTTAGGGTATAAAAACATGAATCATGCGCTGCTGTTTCACCTTAGCATCACAAAGGCCTTGAATTTGGATTATTATAAAAGTTATGGCCATGGGAAAATGGGCTGTTCATTCAAAAATCTGTATAAAGTCAGTTTTCTTTGCCCTAACTAGACTAGACAAACTCGATTAGTTTCAGTAGTACCCGTGGCTGTAGGTAGTTACATCCTGGAGTCAGATATTCAGCTCAGCCTTTGTAGACGGCTGTTAATAAAATGAATTTGTGCAAACACTTTTTTGTTTCTAGACTTTCTGTTTTTACCACAATGTTTCTCTTCTTTTTGACAGGCTCCGTGCGCTCCATGACTACAGCATCTCTAAGGACTGCACGCTCTGCGCTCCCTGCCCAAGCAAAGCCACCAAACGCCAAAGTCACATCTCGAGGTATAAAATGATGTGTAGTTACCACGCGAAGGGGAACACCTCTCGAATAAGAGTTCATTGCAGGTTTTGATTAGCCCGAGTTTAAATGTATAAGCTGCTGGTGTCACCATTTTTTTTCTTCTGTTGTTCACAGGTGCCCAGTCTCTGAAACCATCTGCTGCGTCATCTGTGAAGACGGCAAAAATTGTTGCTGTAGCGCAGTCAAAGCTGACCTTCATAAAGCCAGCGCAAACAGGTATTTGACAGCTGCCACATGAGCATTTGTGGTGTCTAAAAAACAAAAACAAAAAAAAAACATCTGCTTTATCTCAAAACTTGATTTTGTTTTCTGTGTCGTCTCACAGCCATACCGAGGCACCCAATGCCGTTTGCCGCCAAGAACATGTTCTATGACGAGAGGTGGATTGAGAAGCAGGAGACGGGATTCACGTGGTGGATCAACTATGTCCTCACTCCAGATGACTTTAAAGTCAACACCGAAGTCGCTAAAGGTAACATCCGTTCAAGCTTTCAAACATGATGTGAGGAAAATCTGTATTTAGGAGATCCGTAGAGTCTGAACACTTGAAGCTCTGTGCGGCCTGTTAAAAGTCTTTGAACATTTCCGCTTTCATCCATTTCTTGTGTAGTGAACGCCGTGAACATTGTCATGGGCAGCGACGACAAGTTCAGCGTGCCCAAAGCGCCCACCAAAGAGGAGATGTCCTTCAGCACCTACACGGCCCGGCGGAAGCTGAACCGCCTCCGTCGTGCGGCCTGCCAGCTGTTCACATCTGAGGCCATGGTCAAGGCCATCCAGAGGCTCGAACTGGAGGTGGAGGCCAAGAGGCTGCTTGTCCGAAAAGATCGCCATCTTTGGAAGGACATTGGTAAATAAAGTACTTTCTGAGCATTGCATGTAGGTGTTGTCGTAGGTGAAAGTAACGGCACGTTCTTGCTTTTGTCATCTTTTTTAGGCGAACGGCGAAAAGTCCTCAACTGGCTTCTGTCGTACAATCCACTGTGGTTACGGATTGGACTGGAGGTATTCTGATGCAACAGTGTTTTTATCTACTTTTTAATATTTGTTGTTCCTTTTTAATTTTTTAACTATCCATGCTGCATGCTCAACACAATTCTGCTCATTCTCAGACAATCTACGGGGAGTTGATCTCCCTGGAGAGCAACAGTGATGCCCTGGGTCTGGCTATGTTCGTCCTCCAGCGGCTGCTTTGGAACCCGGACATCGCCGCTCAGTTCAGACATGCCAAAGTGCCTCACCTTTACAAAGACGGTAATTTAAAAGTGTCGAGTGGCGTGTCGTCTGAACCGGAAACTGCGCCGTGTTAGTGCGAGAGTTGCAAAGAAGTCAGGAATGCTCTTTCTGGAATCCAAAGTAATTAAAGGGGTTATCGGCTCAGGTTGTATTTCCCATTTCCCACACAAGCGGAAACTTAAACCTCTTATGTCGTATCATGAGCAGACAGAAATACAAACCCGCCTGATGCAAATTGAAATTTAACAACTTGAGTATGAGCTGAACTTAAATTAAACAACTCGACTTCTTCTCATTCTTTCAATGAGGAAAAACAAAACTTTTTAATTACCCGCTGACAAAACATCAACCATGACATTTTCAGTTCTTATCTCCAGAATGAAGACATGTAGTTGTATAATTTATTAGTCTTTGTGCATGCTGCTGAAAACCATCTGTGTATATACGATTAAATGTCCTGCCAAATAAAGGCAAAAGGGGTTTGTGCAGAGCATTGATTTTCCATTATGACCAATCTGATGTCATTTAATCTACAAATGCCTGAAATCTGAAGCTGCGACATGCAATTATTCTTATTATTTTTAAGATGATTTGGTCATGTAGCAGCTATTTATTTCATATATAAAGAGTCTGAGGTCATGTGTTCAAACAAAAAACCAAAGAGATTGATTAAATTCACGATTATATAACAGTAATCCCTAATATTTATTAATATACATACATACATACATTTAATTTTCTAAATATTTGATATTCTTTGAATCCCATTTGCAACATGCCCTTACACTAAGTATAAATATTATTGTACTAATTTAGCAAATTAAAATTATTTGAGTATCGTGAGTATCTACTAGAAATCAAAACTGTCAAACTCTAAGAGTTTCCTCTGTAACGGAACAAAACCAACGTGCCAACATAACTTTGACCTTTTTTCTTGGTCAGGCCACGAGGAGGCGCTGTCCCGCTTCACTCTGAAGAAGCTGCTCCTGCTGGTGTGTTTCCTGGACAAAGCCAAAGAGTCCCGGCTGATCGAGCACAACCCCTGTCTGTTCTGCTTGGACGCAGAGTTCAAGGTCAGGCCGAGGCTTTCACACGTCGCCAGAATCATTAAATCGCCTCAAACCAATGTATATGGTTATTTAGTATTACTGTTGATTCATTTCTTCTCTGAAGTATTTAAGTTCTACATACTGCGCTGTAAATATGCGAAGCTGCCTCCCTCTACAAGTTGAAACCTGGCTAGTGCATTTGAATTTTGCTATTGGCTGATTAATGCTGTTCACGCCACAATTAAGAGGAAAATGAGGCTTCTTTTTAGTGCATAATAATTAAGATGTAAATGCTATCGACGAATAGAGAAATGAAAATGAAGCTCCATCAGGATTTAACTGTCTGTGACAAACGTCTGTCTGTTTCTGTGCCGTGCTGTCAGCAGCGACAGTCAGTCTGATTATTGAGTCTGGCACAGAGAAGCCGAGACTCGCCTGTAGTGCGGCTCAGTTTGTCATACGTGTTGCACGGTCTGTCGGGTTGTTCGTTTGACACCTGGTTTGATTGACAGATTTCACTAGTGCTAACTTTTTGGGTTACAGTAGAATAAACCCGTTCTACACTGCATGCTTCATGTTTTGCTTTTGTTTGTTTTTTCTCCAGACGAGTAAAGACCTGCTCCTGGCCTTCTCCAGGGACTTCCTGAGCGGGGAGGGCATCCTCCCCCGGCACCTCGGCTACCTCGGCTTACCTGTCTCCCACGTTCAGACGCCCCTTGACGAGTTCAACTTCGCCGTGAAGAATTTGGCAGTTGACTTGAAATGCGGCATTCGTCTAGTGTGAGTGAGACGTTGTGAGAATTTCAATGCGACGCTCTGATCCCGGTTGGGGATATTCGCTTTTTCTCAGAGGTCAGGCTCAGATATGTGGCAGTATCCCTGCTGCTGGGAGGGATTTAGTGTTTAGGACTCTTTAACAGAGCAGTTTCAGTCCTCCTTGGGATTCTCACTGAAGGATGCTCTCTCTAACAGCACATCGCACATGTGTTTGTCTCTTGAAGTTTGTTAATTTTTTTTATACGTTTCCTTCTTTTATTGCACAGAAAAAAGACCCAGATAGTTGTAGTGTAAATCTCTTCTCCAGCGATTAGACTGGTATTCTTTGATTAGACTTCTTCTTCATGGATTTTTCTCTGGCTTTAAAAGGATTAAGGCTGAAAGGGCCTCACATAGTGTTTAAGGTGAAGAGAATCAAAAGAACAACATGATCCGGAAAAAGGCAGACTAAAGGGACAAGTATGCACCAAAACAGACGTGGTTGCAGTTCTGTTTTCACTACACCCGATGTCTGTATGCTTCACATGGTGCAGTCAGTCAGTATTTTGACTTTACGTTGCTGGATATGACAGCATAGAACTTTATTAAAGGTGGTTACGACATAGTGTTGATTGATTCTACAGTATAGGGAAGATACCAGAGCAACAAGCACGTGACGCCGAAGATGTCGCCTTTCATAAAGTACATTTGCCGTTTGCTTCCAGGCGAGTGATGGAGCTCCTCATCCAGGACTGGAGTCTGTCGGCCAAGCTCCGTCTGCCGGCCATCAGCCGCCTGCAGAAGGTCCACAACGTCGACGTGGCTCTGCAGGTGCTCAAAAGCAAAGGGGTCGACCTCAAAGATGAACGCGGTAATTATATATAGTTTTTCTCCCCGAGGGAACGGCGAAACAGGAACACGCTCAACATTTTAGAACATTTAAGTGTGTGGGATACTTAGCAAAATCCAAGTAATCCAAAAGATGTTGTCAAAAGGTTATTAAAAGGTGTGTGGTAATGTATAGAGTCAGTAGACCTTCTATTAATGTAATGTGTAGGATCTGGGGTTGGGGGTGGAAGTCCATATCGGAGGCCCGGGTGCCTTTTGCTCCTGATAGACTGCAGCCTCCTGTCGGAGCAGAGGTGAATAAACTCAAATCAGCACTAGCTCTAAGTAGTTATTATTTATGAATCCTGATGTTTGACAAACCAGAGAATATTTATTTTTACTTGAATGCAGTAAACTGATGTGGTTCAAAAGGATTTGAGCATCGTGTTTTTATTTTCAGGCTCAACCCTCGATTCCAGAGATGTTGTGGACGGACACAGAGAAAAAACTCTGAGCCTCTTGTGGAAAATCATCTTCGCATTTCATGTGTGTATTCGGCCTTGTGTGTTGGTAGTTCATGAAAGTTTATTTTTTTCTCTTTAAGCTGTGGGAAGAGTTGATTTATGTGCTGTTCTAAAATAATCTGTGAAGGTGGAGGTGATTTTGGACGAGGAGCAGCTGAAGGAGGAAATCGGCTTCCTGAAGAGAACCTCGAGCACCAAACGGAGGCTGGCGTCTCTGAGGGCCGATCGGGGCCTGCAGCCAAGTCCCGCGAAGACCAGGAGGCCGTACGAACACAGCAGCAGGAAGATTACCCTGCTGATGGACTGGGCTCGAGCCGTGTGTGACTTCTACAGTCTGAAGGTGAGTTTGACATTTTTATTTTCAGCTCGTGGACCAAGGAAAACTTTGATGTTTGGGTTTGAAATGGTCATATTGGTTATGGCAGGAATGCACTGTTACTTTGTTCGCTTGCTGTGCTTTGTCTTTGATGTATTATTGAAGCGTTATTCTGTTGTAGCCTTTGGTGCTGTGTCTTTGGTGGTGGTTTCACCTGTAACCTTGTTTGATTTTAAATGACCTCTCAATAAGTTTCTGCTTGACATCAACACAACCTTTGACCTCTATCTAAATGTGGCACAATTGCTCTTGCATGTGCCTCTTTAGGAAATCAGTAACTGACATCTGTCGTCCGTCTGTGCAGGTGGAGAACTTCACCGTGACGTTCTCGGATGGCCGCGTCCTCTGCTACCTCATCCACCACTACCACCCCAGTCTCCTGCCAGAGGAGGCCGTCAGTCACAGCACCACTCAGACCGTCGAGTGCTCACAGAGGGGCCGCCTGGAGCTCGACTGCTCAGCCAGCGACTCCGACAACTCCTTTGACTCCTTGCCGACGGGCCCAGATTCTCCGTCAGTGGAGTTTAAAGAGCTACTGGAGAATGAGAAAAACAACTTCAGGCTGGTCAACAGTGCTGTGTCTTTCCTGGGCGGAGTCCCTGCCATGATCAATCCGGCTGACATGTCCAACACCATTCCCAATGAGAAGGTGAGAACAGAGTGGAGATTTTCTCTGCCCTCGGCAGCAATTCAATAAAATCTTGAAAATTTGCCTCTTTGAAAAATAGATGCAATGAATTTGATACCAGGACCAGAAATCATTTTCAAACATCAGTAAAATAATAATAACATCTGTTCATTTCCAGGTTGTGATATCTTACCTGTCCTTCCTGTGCGCTCGTCTTCTGGACCTGCGTAACGAAACCAGAGCGGCTCGGGTCATACAGGGCGCCTGGAGGAAATACAGACTGAAGAAAGATCTACAGCTCTACAAGGTTGGTTTAATGTTTGATTCAACTGAAAAGTGAATTCTGTTCAATTTGTTTTTGCAACTTCAGTTTGGTCACAGGTGAGACACATAACCTGGTGTGAAAATAGAAAAACTAAACATCAATAAATGAATCTTGAAGGTGACATCCTGATTTTTGTGGGAACACAGGAAAGGAACGTGGCTGCTGCAAAAATTCAGTTAGCTGTGAGGAGATTTCTGCAGAAGCGCAGAGCTGTGAGGCAGAATCAAGCTGCCGTTATCATCCAGTCAGTGTGGAGGGGTTACGCCGCCCGCAACAGGCTGAGGCTGAAGAAGGAGGCTCAACTTCGGGCTCTGCAGCACGAAGCAGCAACTGTCATCCAGGTAGGTGTTTATTACATAAGAAAACCTAAATGACCAAGTCGTATACGACAAGTTCACTTTGCATCCTCATTCAGGTGTTGCTAGGTTTAGTTGTTCATCTGATTTTGTGACAGCGATCCCGGTAGAGTTGCGTTGTTCATCTGATTTTGTGACAGCGATCCCGGTAGAGTTGCAGACTTTTTGAAATTTTCATTCAATGTTGGAAACTTTCCATAGGAATCAACAGGAATTTATGGGAATAAACTGGGAATTTACAAAATTGAAGGTTGGAATTTATGGGAATAAACTGGGAATTTACAAAATTGAAGGTTGGCCGTTTAACAGGGAACTTAAATATAGTTGGGAAAAATGTATTTTAGCATAATTTTGACTAAAACAACCAGTTTTTATACAAGTGCACTTGAATATCTGCTTTTGCTCAATCATTTTTATACAAGTGCACTTGAATATCTGCTTTTGCTCAATCACATGCACATAGCACACTGCTTACTGCAGGGCTGTTGTGGCCACGCCCCCTACCTGCACAGGTGATTTCAGTACCTGGACTACATAAAATAATTCAAATTTGATAAAGTTCTAATTTCAAATAAATCTGTTGAAATGATTTTTTTAATTGAATTATATTGCATGTCTGCTTATGACAAAAAACAATGTTTAGATTTATGTTCGGATATGATGCGGTTTATTTAAATTACCCCCAATTTCCAGTTAATTCTCATGGAGTTTCCGATTTGGAATATTTCCAAAATTCCTGAGCTTAACTTCCCTTGGAAAGTTTCCAGAAAGCTTCCAAAAAAATTTACTGGAAACTTTCCACCCCTTTGCAACCCTAGATCCTAGTAGTAAAATATGTTGATTCTGAATTTACATACTGTCCACATGCATGACTTTGTGTTTTTTTTTTTTTGTGGACAATTTCAATGTCTGTCCATTTACAGCATGCATACATCACTTACTCCATAATGAAGCCTTCTAGTCTAATTATTCTTTGACATGCATGACATTATCTTGTCCCTACAGGCTCAGTGGAGGATGTTTTCGGCCATGAGGGCTTACCACCGCCTTAGATACTACGCCATAGTTGTCCAAGCACAATGGCGAATGAGGAGGGCAGCCTCCGCTTATGGAAGAATCCACTGGGCGACAAGAGTCATTCAGAAGCACCTGCGAGCGTTAGCTCTCTCGAGAAGAGATCGTGAGCATTACCTCTGCCTTAGAACCGCAGCGGTGAAAATACAGAGAGGCTTCAGAACATGGAAAGCCCAGAAAATGGAAAAGGAAAACCGTGCTGCCAAAGTGATACAAGCTGCGTTTAAGAAGTGGTACGAGGGAAAGGTGGCTGCGAGAACTGCTGCTGCTGTGAGGATCCAGTCTTGGTATAGACTGCAGAGGTGTTTCCGTCAATACAGAAAGATCAAGACAAGCGCTGTGCTCATTCAAGCCCAATACAGAGGTCATGCACAAAGGCGCCACTTTGAGACCCTGAAGCAGCAGCACCGCTCTGCTGTTGTTATTCAGAGCGCCTTCAGAGGACACACTGTCAGAAAACGGGTAGCAAAGATGAAATGGGCTGCCGTCGTAATCCAGAACTGGTACAGGGCCTCTGTGGAAAGAGACATGGAAAGGCAAATGTTTGTGAGGATGCGATGTGCTGCCATTACCATACAGGCAGCTTATCGTGGAAAAGTGGCTCGGGACTCCATGAAAAACCAGCAGAAGGCGGCAACAGTGCTCCAGGCAGCTTTTAGGAAGCACGCTGCCCAAAGGCGCTACCTTCTCCTTAGAAAAGCTGCAGCTGTGATACAGCAAAAGTACAGAGCCACGGTGTTGGCTCGTAGGACAAAGGAGGATTATGATGCTCTCAGGAATGCTGCACTCACGATACAAGCAAACTGGAGAGGCAGAGCCGACAGGAAGGCGCTGGAAAAGCGGCATCGGTGCGCAACACTGATACAGGCTTACTACCGTCGGTACAAAGCACAAGCTGAGTACAGGTCCAAGAAGGCAGCCGCTGAAGTCATACAGCGTCGCTACAAGGCTTATGTGGCTGGAAAGGAGCTGAGGAAAGCATACCTGCGCACGAGAACAGCCTGTGTTACGCTCCAGGCTGGATTCAGAGGCATGAGGGTTAGAACAGAGCTGAAGAAAACTCACCGGGCAGCGACTGTCATTCAGTCTTCAGTCAGGATGTTTTTATGCAGGAAGCAATATGTTCTCCTACAAAGCGCAGCGATTATTATCCAAAGCCGATACAGAGCACTTGTGGTCTGCAGAGCACGGCAAAATGAATACAGAGCGCTTAAGCAGGCCGCCATAAAGATACAAGCTGTCTATCGGGGATTTAGAGTGAGAGAAGACCTAAAGAAGAAGCACAATGCTGCCAGAGCAATCCAAGCTCAGTTCAGGATGCACAGAATGCGTATGGCTTACCTCGCCGCCAAGTGCGCTGCCATCATTATTCAGGAACGCTACAGGGCCAAAATGCTCAGGGATCAACAGGTGCAGAGGTACAGAGCAATGAAGTCTGCAGCTTTAGTCATCCAGGCAGCATTCCGGGGCCACAGGGCCAGGAAGACGGTTGCAGAGATGCACCGAGCTGCCACGATCATCCAGAGAAAGTTTTTCACCATTCGAGATAGGAATAGGTTCCTTGCTCTCAAGGCAGCAGCTTTGGTTTGTCAGCAGAGGTACAGAGCAGTAACCCTGGCAAGAAAAGAGCATTTGGACTATCTGTCAAAGCGCAGGGCAGCCATTTGTCTGCAGGCAGCCTTCAGAGGACGCGAGGTCAGAAAGCAGTTGCGTCTTCGCCACGCGGCGGCTGTAACAATTCAGGCTCGCTTCCGAAAGCACCAGCAGAGAACCTACTACAAAAGGCTCCGCTGGGCTGCCAATGTAATACAAGCACGTTACAGAGCTAACAAGAAAATGAGACAAGAGATGCAAACCCTGACCGCCAAGAGAAATGCTGCTGTTGTCTTACAAGCGGCCTTCCGTGGATTGAAATCCAGACGAATCCTCAAACAAAGGAATGAAGCTGCCAGCGTTGTCCAGAGGGCCTACAGAGCCCACTGTGAGCGCAAACAGTTTCTGAGATTGAAAGTTTCCGTCCTCGCCATCCAGCGTCGGTATCGGGCCGCTGTAGCAGCAAAAGAACAGATGAAACGATACAAGCAAATGCACAGAGCTGCAGTCCTCCTTCAGGCAGCATACAGGGGGCAGCAGGTCAGGAAGGAGGCTGCACGTTGGCATCAAGCTGCCACTGTGATCCAGTCTGCTTTCAGAAGGCACAGAGAGGAAGTCAAGTTCCAGGCCATGCGGCTGTCTGCCATCATCATCCAGAGATACTATCGAGCCTGTATCCTTCAAAGACGAGACAGAGCAAACTTCATAGAAATGAGATGTTCTGCTGTCGTTCTTCAGGCGGCTTTCAGAGGCCATCGCGTGCGTAGCAACATTGTCAAGATGCACAGGGCAGCTACTGTCATTCAAGCAAACTTCAAGATGCATAAACAGCAGTCAGCCTTCAGGAGGCAGCGCTGGGCTGCGTGCGTCTTACAGCAGAGATTTAGAGCTCAGAGACAAAGAGATGTTGAGATGAAACAATATCAAAACTGCAGAAGAGCAGCCATCGTGTTGCAGGCTGCATACCGTGGAATGAAATTAAGGCAGAACATCAAGCAAAGTCACCAAGCTGCCAGTGTTATCCAGAGAGCTTACAGAGCACACTGCGAACACAAGCAGTATCTAACCTTCAAGTCCTCCGTCCTCACCGTTCAGCTGAGGTATCGGGCCACTGTGGCGGCAAAGGAACAAATGCAAAAATACCACAAACTGCGAAGAGCTGCAGTCCTGCTTCAGGCGGCATACAGAGGTCAACAGGTCAGGAAGGAGGTTGCCAACTGCCATCGGGCTGCCACTGTGATCCAGTCTGCATTCAGAAAGCACAGAGAGGAAGTCAAATTCCAGGCCATACGTCTGTCTGCCATCATCATCCAGAGATACTATCGAGCCTGTATCCTTCAAAGACGAGACAGCGCAAACTTCCTAAAAGCGAGACGTTCTGCTGTTGTTCTTCAGGCGGCTTTCAGAGGCCATCGCGTGCGAAGCAACATTGTCAAGATGCACAGGGCAGCTACTGTCATTCAAGCAAACTTCAAGATGCATAAACAGCAGTCAGCCTTCAGGAGGCAGCACTGGGCTGTGTGTGTCTTACAGCAGAGGTTTAGAGCTCAGAGACGAAGAGATGTTGAGATGAAACATTATGAAAAGGTTAGGGAAGCTGTCATTAATCTACAAGCTGCTTTCCGAGGAATGAAATCCCGGAGACTCATCAAACAAAGGCATCATGCTGCTGGTGTTGTCCAGAGAGCTTACAGAGCCCACTGCGAACGCAAACAGTATCTGAAATTGAAGTCATCCGTCCTCACCATCCAGCGGAGGTATCGGGCTACCATGGCGGCTAAAGTGCAAAGAACACAATACCTAGAACTGTGCAGGGCGGCCATCATCGTTCAGGCAGCATACAGAGGGCAGCAGGTCAGAAAGGAGGTCGCTCTTCGCCATCAGGCTGCCACAGTTATACAGTCTGTGTTCAGAAAGCACAGAGAGGAAGTCAAATTCCAGGCCATGCGCCTGTCTGCCATCATCATCCAGAGATGCTATCGGGCCTGTGTCGTTCAAAGGCGAGACAGAGAAAAGTTCCTGAAAATGAAACGATCCACCGTCATCCTTCAGGCAGCATTTAGGGGCTGGCGTGCCAGAAGGGACATTAGCAGACAAAGCCGAGCTGCTGTCGTGATCCAGTCACGCTGGAGATGCGTGGTACAGAGGCGTATCTTCTTGAAGAAGAGGGAGGCAGCTCTGAAACTTCAGCGGAGGGTCCGGGCCATGCAGCTCGGCAAGCTGGAGAGGAGCAACTTCACCCGAATGAGGAGAGCTGCTGTCACGCTTCAAACACACTGCAGAGCCTGGATTGCAAGACAGCAGGTAATGGGCTTTATTTAAAGTTCATAGATTCTAGAAATCCTGCCTCCCAGACAGCCTTTTGTTCATATTCATTCATCTTGAAGAAAACAGGTGATCCATCAACAAAGTCTGGAAAGAAACTGACCATATCAATGATTTGTAGAGAACAGGCCAAAAGGGGTAAACAAAACTTCATAATCCTTTTGAATGTCAATGTTTACCAGGTACTCGAAGAAGCCAAGGCTGAGAGGAGGCTCCGTTTTACATCGGCGCTCTTCCACCATCTCAGTGCCATAAAGATTCAACGAACTCTGAGAGCGCACTGGGCTCTGGAGTCGGCCAAAAGACAAATCCATTCCGTCATCACCATACAGGTAAAGAGCCTGCAGTGACGTTCTTTCACGAGTAATATGATTAATTTCATTGAATCAATCAGTGAAGAGCACATTTCTTTTTCTTTTTTTATTTAATGTAGCGATGGGTGAGAGCGAGGCATCAGAGGAGACGGTATCTGGAGGATAGGAGGAAGGTGGTTACAGCCCAGAGAGCAGTCAGGCGCTGGTTAGCTCGTCGCCACCGGGCTGCGTCGGTCATCCAAGGCGCCGTCCAGAAATTCCTTCTCCTCCGGCGCCAGAAGAGGGTTCAACAGGGCATTGTCAAAGCTCAGGTACAGCAGTCAGTGTTGAATTTGGATCGGAGGGCTTCTCTTCTTATAAAGGAATGTTTGACAAGTGAATACTGAAGTGCCTGTATGAACAGGAGCAACAAATGTTGTTTTTTTTCGCTCCTGCTTTCCCTTCAGGCTCTGTGGAGAGGACACCGCTCCCGCCGACTGAACGACAATCCCAAGGTGGTGAAGCTGAGACACCGGTTACGCAAAATCGCAGCCAGCGTCCGCGAGGAGGACAAACTGTGCAACAAGACGTCGTGCGCCCTCGATTACCTCCTCCGATACAAACACTTCTCCTACATTCTAGAGGCCCTGAAAAATCTGGGTAAGGCTTCGCTGTTTGTGGTAAACCACTATGGAGCTTCCTGCTACATGAAGTAGCTTTAGTGGAAAAGTAACTTTTGCTGTCGTTGATGAAGAATAGAAGATTGTTCTTTTTCTTCCACACTAATTCCTGCAATTTACAATGTTGATAAAGTCTTCGTGACTTCAAAACAGTTTGTACTAGTTTGGGAAGTCTTGACCTCAAATGTACTTTCTGAAATTCTGATTTTGCAATAAAGCTAAATCCAAAAAAACAGGAACACTTTTCAGAAGTGTTGGAGGAAGTTTCTCTTCCGTTTTCGCTTGTTTCGCAACAGCAAAAGTGCTTGTGTTGTCAATATGAAACTAAGTTCATTGCATAAGATGAATTGATTGTAAATTTAAATCCAATGTGTTCCTCATGGACAAAATCAAGTTATTTAGTATCTTTAGCTGATACACTTATGATGCACTAACAGAAAAAACGTGTATGTGTGTGTGCACAGAGACTGCCACCAGGTTGTCCCCTGAGTGCTGTGAGCGCCTGGTAGAGAGCGGAGCCACCAACGTCATCTTCACGCTCATCCGCTGCTGCAACAGGAGCGTCCCCTGCATGGACGTCATCACCTTCTCCATCCAGATCCTCCTCAACCTCTCCAAGGTACAAACCCAGACCTGCTCTTTTTTTTTTTTTTTTTCTGTAATGTTGTCATTGAAAGTACACTCTCGCACTCAGTCCAGATCTAAGTCTAAGGCGAATAAATGTATCTCTAAACTATTCCTTTGGCTGCATATTAATCAGTTTTATAAGTTCAAGGCCACATGTTTAGCTGAAAATGGACAGATCTCCATGACCTCATGTTTTATTTCTCTCACTTCCCCAAAGACTTTGTTCCTTTTAGTTGACGTCCAGTTTCGATTCTGCAAAAAGGTCAGACAGTGTCAGAGTTTGATTTTGTGTTTTTAGTTTAGTGGTTTCTGTTCCCACAATTTAATGTGCATCATTGTGAATAATGCCGGAACATCCTGCAAAGTCTATAGTCAAATATAAGGTTTAGAAAAACGCATGATTGGCTAAATCAAACATCAAATTATTCACGTTTAAAGTAAAATTATTCTATTATAAAATCACTTCAAACGTAGAGTGGAAGATAACTAGATCAGCATTGCATTGTATACTTGTACTGCCACAATCTGCATTCTTTCAACAGGGGGCAGCCCCATAGACACTAACCCTTTTTGCAGCCTGTTATTATTGAGTTTAAATGGGAAAATGCTGTTCTTCCACTTGATTTATGACCTTGGTAAAAAGTTTCCTCGCAGGTTTACGGTCTTGGTCGCTCTAGTTTTAAGTCTTCTTGCATACAAGCGTGATTTTGTTAAATATAAGTCACGATGAGAAAAGAAATCCCAGCACAGTGCCAGTAGAAGACACTGGTGTAAATGCCTTGCAGTCAATCAGGGTGGACATGATAAAAGCATTAATGGCTGTTTTTTTTAAAAAGTGAGATATTGACAGTAAACATGATTGGGGAAAAGATGTTTTTTAGTCATAAATAGTGTCCATGAGAGAAATGTGCAGCCACCATGATATTATTCTGTGTAGAGCTTTCTATGTTGGTGCGTCTATAGCAGCTGGTGAAGTCATGAACAAAATTACATGGTCATCCATCCATTAATATTAATGAAAGATCCATCCTCAACTAAACTGTACAAAACTCTCATCCCGACCAAACTCTTATGTTATGTCTTTCCCTCTCCTGCACTCACATCCTCTTGGTTTCCTTCCTCAGTACCACAAGACCATCGAGGCGGTGTATTCGGTGGAAAACTCTGTGGAAACACTGCTGGACCTGCTGCAGAGATACCGGGAGAAGGCCGGGGATAAAGTGGCAGAAAAGGGCGGCAGCATCTTCACTAAGGCTTGCTTCCTTCTCGCTCTCCTCCTGCAAGACAGGCACCGCGCTGTGGTCCGTAACGCACAGACCTTCAGAATATACCATTAAACGCCAACGTCGTGTTCTAGTTTAACAGGCAGAAATGTGGCGATCGTAGTTTTGTGAATGTAGTTCAAACGTTTTCTTATTTTCTTCAGGAGGTTATGAAGCTGCCCAAAGTCTTGGATAGGATACGAAGTATTTACCGCCTCACGGCCCGCAAACACAAGATGGACGCAGAAAGAACCGTCCTCAAACAGAAGATGAACGCGTCAATCAACGGGAGCTTCTTCGTTCCGGCAACGCCCCGTAAATCCCGCCCTGCGCCAAAGTATGTATACGTGTATATACAGTACTGCATGTGTTTAGATATACTCATAGGATGTGTTTGCAGTTTTTATTATTAACATCTTGTTTTTGTTCTTCAGGTTTGCACCGGATTGGGTTCTCAGAAAGGACAAGCTAAAAGACATTGTGGACCCTCTCAGGGCCATTGAAATGGTGGCAAACACACTCTCCATTGTGTTGTAAATAGACAAGCTTTTAAATCGTGATTTGTCATCTCATTTTTTTTTTCTCCCTCCAGAAAATATTGTTTTATGTATTGTTTAAAGGTTTTTTACTGACACATTTCCATGTTTTCATGTGTATATATTAAAATGGATTTGTTTCTTAAACACGGGATAGTTTCATGTCTTTTTTTTTTAATGTGTTTACATCATTTTCATTTTCTCAGAAACCATGTGTGTGTCACTATAACTACATTTACATAGGCAGGTTAACCAATAATTTTAGTTGCGAGTCAAAAATGACATCGGATCACGCGTTGCAGCTCTGTAGAACTGCCGCTACATGTAGTCGGCATGCTCACAATGGCAATGCATGACAATATGCTGATTCTCAGCAGGTAATATTTACCATATTTTCCATCTTTATTTAGCCTGTTAATGTTAAATTCCATCCTAGAATCTTAAAATATGATTACCCAGAGAAGAGGCGTCCTGTGTATCTGCACTCTGCCTCAACTACCCGGATGTTTGTCGCAGAAAATTGAAATTGAATTGTGAGAACTGAATCAGTTCAATTTTTTCAAATTCAGTTTTTAATGCAATTATTCAAGTTGAGCAATTAAAATATAAATGGTTCAAATTCAGTTTCTAGTGGCACATAGTTTTGCTTTGTCACATAATTTTATATGTTCATAATTCAGCTCTCTGATGTCTTCAGTGTTAATCTACAATGTAAAAAATTATAAACAAACACTATTGAACGAGAAAGTATGTTCAGACTTTTGACTGGTACCATGTTTTATTAGGATTTCCAAATCAATCAATACACAACTGGTCTAATGTTTTACTTTGGTTAATAATTTACATCAGAGGTCTTCAACCAGGGGTCCGTGAGCCCTAGGGGGTCCTCAGAGGTACTGCAGGAGATCCGCCAATTTTTGTCACAATAATTGACAATTTTCACCAAAATAATGGTGAATGTGAGGGTGAAGATAATTGAGAAACTACAAACAGCAGACACATTTGCACTCCAGTCGGATGAATCAGTGGACACATCCAAAGACAAACAGCTCTTAGCATTTAATAACCAATAATAATTATGTGATAAACTGCTCGTGTTTATCACATCCAATTGACTAAAAACCTTTAAAAGCAATCGGGCAGTTGCATCACACCGTCAACACATCTCTGACGCATGCTCAATACGAGGTCATGTCTCGTTTGTCCCTTACACCTGAACTGGACATCATCATTATGGCGTAAATACAGCTTCTGCCTTTGCGTGAATCTGAAGACAATATTATGTCCGTCCATGATTTCTTTACTCACAACGCAGGGTTCTGCAGGGGAAAACATACCATTTTATTAGTCGGTAATTATACTCCATGTATAATTATCGCTAGTCTTGGATAAAAAAGAAAAAAGATATGCACTTTGGATCATTTACTGTCCATATTCATGTGAATTCGATATACCTTATCTGTGTATTTATTTAACGTATATTGAAACAACTTACTCAGGCATCTCATCTCTCCAGTCCATTCACCATTCTCGCAGGTTTTGTAAAGCTCCCCCTCCATGGTGTAAAGACCCTGACAGGTGTATTTAACCATTTCACCATGACTGTACGTGAATCGAACCGACTCCACAGCGTCTCCATCTGCAAGTGGTGGAGGTATCCCGCAGCCCAAAGGATCTAAAAGAAATGTGTGCAATGACAGAGACAGTTTATGTTCAAGTTGAGATCTTTGACTCTGCTCAGCAGTTACATTATATGTTACAGTTACATTAACTGTTGGACTAGTAAGTAATATTAGCTGGCTATACTATGTCTTCTGTTGTTGCACTTGCTGGATGTTTGACTGTTGGTAAAGTTGTCAACTTGCTAATTTTTGATCATAAGTATTACAAAAATATAAATTTCTATGCAATGTTGTTGAACAAAACTAAAGAATAGATGTTGACCAAATCACCATTAATCAAAGGCAACAACAGAAACGGCGTGATCTCCCTTTAACTCCGTCTACATCATGAACCAGCCCTCTTTATTGTTTAAGGTTTCATAAAATGGATGTTTTTCTGTGTCCATCTTCAGCTACATCAATGTTAGTGTAACTGTAGCAGCTATGAGAAACACAGAACTGCAATCTGACACATTACTGAACGTTCTTACCATTCTGCGACAATGAAACGTCCATGTTCATCCACAGCACAAAAAGGCAAACAAGTAGAGAGAATCTCATCATGATGGTCCAGTCAGGAGGTACACCCTAAAACAGAATCAGTACCTGAGTCAGTGTTTGGCTTTTTATAGTAATACAGAAAAAAAGAGTTTCTACACAGAGGATTTTCACAAATGTCTAATCAAACTGCTACAGAAGCTTCAGAAATTTTCTTAAAACCCTCTCACCGAACACTGAGTATTAGCTTAAATGGATTTCTCTGAAAGGCATGGGTTAGAGAATTGACGAAAATGTCAATATTTTACAGACAACTGATGTTTCCAGGGGAGAACATGTCTTATCAAGAGGAGCCGAGCTCCCCCTGGCTGCCCTGTACTTTGTCCAATCCACTACATGATAAGGCTCTGGGGATGGAAATGCGGTCTGTGTGTTTTTGGTCCAGACTATTGTTATTAAAGAATATAAACTCCAGTCAAACCAGAATTGCCCTTTAAATGTATTTGTTGTAGTTGGGTGTTCAGCTCTGAATCCCAGCCTAACAAAAACAGTTAATTAAGTTGTTACATTACATTTCAAACTCTACCCTGTTAGATTTTGGGTCACCGATTATTCCTCCAGCAAGGACTTTTAGATGAGGGAAACTAATGGTGACTAATGACAAACTAAAATTAGGTCCACTAGTTGAGTTCCTAACAAGATTCTTGGGGTACCTGGATGCTTCAAAAATATGAGAAATCATATTCATGGTCTCCAATTTATTAATCTTCTTTTATTTTGATCAGTAGGATTTCAAAGTATCTTAAATGCTTCATGCATGAAGTACTCCAGGAGTTAAGTATTACGGAGTTAGGAAGAGGGGCTGTATTTCATTGAATGGTTTTCTGGAAGGAACATCTGTCATTCTTCAGCCTTAAGATCTGGATTTAATTTAATCGTATACAAAATGCCAGCAAGGAGAAAACAGCAAGGGCAACTTATACCTCAGTGAACTAATATGATGCTAGTACAGTGGGCCAAATAAGTATTGAACACGTCACCATTTTTCTCAGTAAACATATTTCTAAAGGTGCTATTGACATGAAATCCATACATAGAAAGCAAATACAAAACAAATGAGTTCAGAAATTAAGTTATGTGTAATAATGTGTAATGACACAAGGAAAAAGTATTGAACACACTTCCTGATATTTAATACTTTGTACAAAGGCCTTTGTTGGTAGTGACAGCTTCAAGACGCCTCTTGTATGGAGTAAAACTAGTTGCATGCATTGCTCAGGTGTGATTTTGGCCCATTCGGTCTTCAAATCTTGAAGGTTCCTTAGACCTTCTGCCTCTTGTATGAACTCTGGTCTTTAGTTCTTTCCATAGATTTTCAGTTGGATTCAAATCAGGTGATTGGCTGGGCCATTCTGGCTTTTTTATTTTTTTTTGTCTGAAACCAGCTGAGAGTTTCCTTGGCCCTGTGTTTGGGATCTTTGTCCTGCTGAAATGTCCACCCTTGTTTCATGTTCAGCCCCACGCCATGATGTTCCCACCTCCAAACTTCACTGTTAGTATGGTGTTTTTGGGGGTGATGTGCAGTGCATTTTGTCCTCTAAACATGGTTAAGTATTATGGCATCCAAAGAGTTAAATTTTGCTCTTATCTGACCAGACTATGTTCTCCCAGTATTTCACAGGCTTGTCCAAATGTGCAGCAAACTTTAAACGAGCTTTAACATGCTTTTTCTTCAGCAATGGAGTCTTGCGTTGTGAGCGTGCATACAGGCCTTGGTGGTTGAAAGCATTACTTATTGTTTTCTTTGAAACAATTGAACATGCTAATTCCAGTTCTTTCTGAAGCTCTCCACAAGTAGTCCTTGGCTCTTGGACAATTCTTCTGATAACTGATCTGATTTTGCCTGAAATCTTGCAAGGAGCACCTGGAAATGGCCGGTTTATGGTCAAATAATGTTCTTTCCACTTCCGGATTATGGCCCCAACAGTGTTCACTGGAACATTCAGAAGTTTAATAATCCTTCTATAACCAATGCCATCAGTATGTTTTGCAACAATAACGGTCTTGAGAGATGAGATGTTCCTTCGCTTTCTGATCACTGATAGATTTCACCTGGTGTCTTGGCTTTCCATGCCTTTTTCCACCTCCCTTTCTTCATGTGTTCAATACTTTTTCCCTGTGTTATTTCACATTATTACATATAACTTAATTTCTGAACTTATTTGTTTTGGTTACTTTAGGGTTAAGGTTGAAAAAAAGACACAGGGTTCATTTTGCTGAGCTTCTTTTTGGCATGACCAGCTTTTAACCTTTCATGAGTTTTTGAACATTTGTAGCACTATGGAGCAGATGCAGGCTACATATTTATGTAATGTAAACGGTATCGAAGCAGTGCAGCAACAAAGGTCATAAAGAAGAAGACTGTTATTAGGTAAACATGGATGCAACCGTGTATAATTTCAAATATTCAATACAATTGTCTTTTCAAATGTTTTATGACAAAAGATATGCACTCAAGTGGTGATACAATGTGAGCCATGAGAGGAAGACAAACGTTAATTTACTGCAGGTTTGATTACGTTTGTTACAGATGAAAGCACTGGATTGGGGACAGATGACTGATGCATACACTGTTGTACTTGTCGTCCTCTTTTCTCTGCTTAATCATTTACTTGTTTGTTCATCCAGCTTATGTCATTTCCAGTTAATAAAAGCTTTTACTGGCAAGAGGGTAGGGTTATGATAACATACAAACACCCACACACTGTTGATGTGCCAATGGGTCTTCCTTTGGTATGCCTGACCTTAAGTTCATTACTTAGGGGAGTCTGAATCTGGGCTTCATTTAAATCTTCTCATAATGTCACCATTCAGGAAATCATGAATGACTTTAAAGCATGTTGCATACACACAGTGGTGGGAGAGATACTCAATACAATATACCAAAAAAGACCTCCATTACAAGTACATCTCATGCATCTGTTGGGAATCTGGCATCTATTAGCAAAACAAACATATTAATTAATATTAATTAGCAGTGATGGCGTAAACCAGGGCACGACAGTATAACACAAACTCATAATGTCCCAAACACTTCAAGTCAAGCTATATTATCTTTGCCCAGACACAAGCCTCTTACTTGGCATCCGTCTGATCAGTCCAGCAGAGTTTTCTTCAGACTCATTACAATGGAAAGGCCGTGAAGGAAAGTGCCTGCTAAATCTCAGAATAGTCTTGATGGCATCATGGCTTTCATCCAATGAGAAACCTGCAATTAGATTCAAACCAAACTTCACACCGAAGTGTGACTTCACATCTAGGTGTGAGATTGCAAAGCATGATGGATTATTGGCATGGCTTCTTTGTTCAGGCTTTTCTATTGCATTTAGGCCCCTCTTTGTCCAGCCACATAGTAGGTCCCAACACATCTACAACACATTAAAGTATTATTATACTAAATGTATTATTGTGATAATAGGAGGAATAGGATGCCTTCACACATGGTTTATCCAACCTTTATGACATGCAAACAATGTAATAACTAGGCAAGAGTAGTGAATAAAATTCATTAGTGCTTTTCTCGTAAGAAAATAACTTTTTACTTCGCTGATTCACCAGCTTTCGCTACCTCTCTCTCAAACCATTGGAGACAAATCAAAGGAAACTCCTTGGTCACTATTTTGCAGAATAGCCTGCAAGTCAGACACAAACAGAGAAGCTGGTACTTGAAATAAACCAAGCCAGAACACAACAGGTAGAGAATCATTGTTTCGTTCATGAACTCCACCTGGATAGCGCTCAGTGTCAGTGATATTTCAAGCCGACTGTGTTTGACCGATCTGATTGAAGTGTGACATTGGGAGTCTGGTTTAACTTCACCACAGATTACTGCATTTTCTTTGGGGCACCCCCTGCGGCCCGTACTGCTGCAGTCAAAATGTGCTATCCCCATTTAAATGAATGGAAAAACCTGTGTTTTCACTGCAGCCTTCCAGTTGATGAGCTCATGAAGCTGAAGAATGTAAAATATACATGTTTTGCTTTGTTTACATGCTTTTGTATTTGCCACATAGTTTTATCATAATGTTCATAATCCATCATTTTAATCACTTTAGTGTTAATCCATAGTGTAGAAAATAATAAAAACAAACAAAAACTACGCACAGGAACTCAACCTTTAGACTGGTACTGTATGTTTTATTAGAATTTCCAAACAAAATAGTATAGCCACTGGATCAGTATAACTGTTGAAATGTTTTACTTATCATTTACATGTTTCCCCAGCCAGCTCATGTTTATCATGTCCAGTTGACTAAAAACCTTTAATGGCAAGTGGGCAGTGTTATCACACCATCAACACATCTCTGACGCATGGCTGCTGCACGATCGTGACTTGTTCCTCTGCTACACATGAACTCAAGTTCTTCATTATGTGGTGAATACAGCTTCCCCCTTGCTGAGAATCTTAAGACAATATTGTGTCTGTCCATGATTTCTTTATTCACAGTGCAGGGTTCTGCAAGAGAAAACACAACATTATATTTGTTATACAGTATTTAGTACTTGAACAATGGATATGTCTTAACAAATGTAATCAGTGAATTACTGATAAAATACTCCATGACCTTAATTTTATACCTTTTACAAACAAACATAAAAGACAATAAAAATGGAATTGTAGCTTACTGAGGCATCTCATCTCTCCAGTCCATTGACCATTGCTGCAGGTTCTGTAAGGACTCCCCTCCATGGTGTAATAATTCTGACAGGTGTATTGAACCCTTTCACCATGACTGTACTGGTATTTAAGACTTGTCACAGTGTCTCCATCTACAAGTGCTGGTGGGTTGTTACAGCCCACAGGACCTTAAAGATGACAGAGAAAGTTTGTACCTTATTGTTGAGCAGCTGTGACATTTTCACCTCGAGTTACAAATTCTGACAGACTGTGATCAGCAGTTACATAATATTTAGCAACACATGATTTCTTTAGGTAAAGATTAAGAGGACACAATTGATTTACCTCCGCACGTTGGAAAGGAATCACTCCATTGTCCGCCTGGTAAACATCTAACCTCTGCATTCCCTTGAAGAAAGTGTCTACGATTGCTGCAACCAAATTTTAACTTTTCTCCTTTTCTTAGTTGACGTACATCTGGGATGGTGTATACATTGCTTGGTACATCCCCGACTTTGCAGTTTTCTGTTATAGAGAAGAGAATCTGTTTTATCGGTTTACACGTAATAAACTGCGGCATATAAAACCTAAGATCTTAGGTTCTGGTTTTCATAAATCCAGATCTAATGTGACTTAACCTCTGTGTGTAAATGCAGCTTAAGAGCCACATACATTTGTCATGAGTTGGTGGGGACCAAAACAGAGTTAAAAAGAGAATGGATATAGAACTTTTATTTGCCAGGTAACCAGAAACACAACTCCAAATGAATGTTGCTCTAGGTCTGCTACCTGCATAAATAAATCAATTCAAAATATGGTAATCAGTGATAAACTTGATAAGTCAGTGCTGCGTTCACATCTTATTGTCTATCTTACAATAGTTTCCATATAAATGTCTTCACAGGCATTGCATTTCTCACATTCTCTACGATAAAAGTAAAAAAGCTTCTCATATAGATATTTTTTACAATGTCATGACAATTTTTACCAATGCAAGAAGGGAATGGAGTATTCCACTGTCCATCTTCACCACATATCAGCACTGAACTGCCATTCAGATGTTTCCCTGGACCATCACAGCTGACTGTGATTATGTGATCAGGACCGATAGGTTCGTCATTTTCTGGTAAACCTTTTACTATGAAGCTTCCCGCAGGCGGAGGGTCACAACTTGTAGTTAACACTGAACAGAAAGAGTCAGTCACGTCACTGAACGGAAAGAAGAAGTTGGACAAGGCAACATTTTTTGTAGTAATACACTTTTTTCAGGGTTCAGTAGGAACATGCAGCGCATGGAACAAGTGTCAAAGCTGCTTTTCTAGTTCATGTGTGCTTGTAGTGTAGATACTGCATGTTTAAATAAAGAATTAAACAAACTTCAAAGTTCAATTCAGACCTGAGCTGTGTTGGAAATGTTGCCAAGTTTGCAACTGCAGCTATTTTCCTAGAACAACTGAGGCTCTTGTTTAACAGTTACAATAGATCATATTTACTGATGAACATGGTGCTCAAACTTTTCAAATTCTAATTAAGCTTACAAGAGTAAAAGTGGATTACTGAAATCCTGCTACATGCCAAACAACAACAGAAGTCATTCAGTCTGTGATGAAAATGAACAGATAGCCTATATCAACTTACAATAGCACGTTCCCTGACGCGCTGCCATCCATCCATCTCTTGTGCATACATATTTGGAGGTTTGACTCGATGTATAACCAGGTTCACAAGTGAAGTCTATCATGTCTCCTTCTCGGTACTCGTCTTTTTTGGTCTCGTCTGACACCAATGCGTGAGGAACATCTGGCAGGGGTGAACATGCTAACAAACAACATATCAACAGAAAAGTAGAAGAGGACATTACAGTCTGTGGAATAACATGTCAATTATGAATCATTTGATATCTGATCTACCTTCATGATACATCTGACATGCACACAGAAAATGTGTTTATTTGTAAAAAGTTGTAGCTACAACTGGTGAATAAAAAGGACTCAGTGTTAAATTGAGGCTCTAAATTTAATGTTAGAGCAACTGCCCCATGTACGAAGGCTCAGTCATTCCCCCAGGCCAAAAAAAACCTCTTAAAAAAAATAAAAATGTAGATGGTATTTTGTATGCTTATGAAAGCTGTTGTTTAAAAAATGCTTAAACTAAACATATACTTGTTAAGTTTCATCAAGTCCTACTGGATGATTGTAGATCTCAGCACCTACCGTAGTTGATGTAATGTAGATGCTTAAAGAGTGGCAAGAATGGCCTGTACGCCTGTTAACAGCACTGACAGTTGGAGGGGAAGCTATCACATCTGAGATGTATTTAGATGAAGAACATGTATCATCTTACAGGTCCTGAAACAATGTAACTCAACTATAGAACAGCTAACAGAATTAGTCAACAGACCCAGCAAAAAAAGCACAAAATAAGCAGAACTGTAGGTAAAAAAAAAGAGACACCTCTTCATGAACAAACAACAGAGCATTTGTTTAGTTTGTCTGTTCAGTATTTTTCACTCCAGTCCTCTTTTTCACTACTTGATATATTTGCGAACACAGAGTAGGTTTCTAGGAATTTTCTACAAGTCATTCAATCAGCGTTGAAACAGAATCCAACTTACAGTAGCACTTTCCCTGACGGACTGCCAGCCACCCATCTCTTGTGCATACATATTTGGACGGTTGACTTGATGTATAACCAGGTCCACAAGTGAAATCTATCACATCTCCTTCTTGGTACTCATCTTTTTTGGTCTCGTCTGACACAAAGGCGTGAGGAACATCAGGGAGGGTTGAACATGCTAACATATCAACATAAAAAAAGAAGAGGAGATTACACAAATTGTCCCATCAGTTATGTGCCTGGGTATAAGCAACGTTACATGATACAACAAAGTACATAACTTCTACATGTCAACTTTGGGTATGTTCTGGACTGCAGATTTTCTAACTACCCAGCCCAGCAGCACAGATAGTTGGACGGTAAGGTGTCAGATCAGAGATGATTTCAGATTAAGGACCAGTTACAGGTCCTGCAACAATGTAATTCAACAATGCTTTAAAACACACAACTCTGCTCTTCGGACATGAGGGCCTGAGGAACATTCTGGGAGTTTGGAGCACACTAAAACATGGCAACATGAAAAAAGCCCCCTGTCTCACATGTACAATAGGAAAAAAAGGTGGGCACAGAACGCAAATATAGAATTAAAAGGATGTCGACCACATCTTGGAACTCCCCAAATAATGTTTAAAAGTACAGGAATGATATTTGAAATGCATGGTTTTCATCAGGAACACCATTGGACTATTGACTATACTCTAAAATTTAATGGTTTAATGAATTCATAACATGTATTAATCTATAAAAATAATCATGAACAAAGTAAAAGCAAAAAGCATGATGAAGACAGTACAACACAAGTCTCAAAAAAAGATAATTCAGAGGAGAATGCAGTATGCTGTGACCGGTTGTATGAACTAGTACATCTAACATAGATACTGATTAGTTAATCTATGGGTCTTATCTACAAAACCTAAACACTCCATCTCCAAAAAGCAGTTCAGTAATTAAGAGACACCCACTTACTATTCAGCGAGAAAGAAACTTCTACATTCCCCCACAGATGGAGAAACAGAAGGATTGCAGACAGTCGCATGCTCCTTTGACAGACCGTACTTTATGATCAGAATTAGTTTTTTTGTCCCCAACATGGGCTGCCAGTGTAATTATACAAAGCACATTGCATTGCAACACACCAGCATGCCCTTTCCCCTCCAGTACTAGTAATTTCCAGAGGTGGTCACACACGGCATCCTTTTTTTCATGTTCACTTCACATACTCTCATATTTGTTCAGTATTCTATCAATCCTGTGAAGCAATATGTTCTTAGCCAATAATTAAAAATTTGTTTTAAATAATTTATGGTCTGTATTAGAGATAAAATTTATTAAAACACTCTGAGCTTGCTGTGATTGGTGCCCAGATTATGTTTAGTAGCAATGTCCAGTTCAGGAAGTGAGATGTTCTGCACTGAAGTCCATCAGAAGAGGTCAGGGTGGATGGTTGGGAGTGCAAAGCACAGGACTTGATACTGACTGATACTTCATACTGGAGACTGCATTTCCTGTCCTTCATACCACTAAATTGCGTTTGTGTTTTTGGTTTAATACTAAAAAAAAAAGAAACTTATGGTGCTTAATATCAGTGTTGACATTTCCAATACCTAAAAGATTAGTCTGGTGATTTTCTATATTTCTTTTACTGTTTACTAACCAATGAAAAGACCAAAATCAACAATAAATTGTCAATATGGAGGAAATTACAGTAATAGATGAACAAATACACAAAGTTACTTAGAAATTGTCTTTGTTTTATTCATTCATTATTAATCATTCAACAGAGTAAGAATAAAATGAGGTTAGGCACATACATTACAAAGAATACCACTCAGAGAATATTTCACCTGAAAGGTCAGAGGTCTTCATACACACAGAGTGGTTCAGAATTTGACAAAAGCATACATGTATACAGTTCCTGCCCTGCATCTGACGTATTTGGAAACCATCAAGTTGGTTACAAGAAACTAAAGTTCAGTTGTTTTTTAGCCTTGAGGCTATTACAAGAACTCCACGTACATAGTTTGCTACCCAACTCTTGTCAGGCACTTGTAGCAAGTTACTGCTGACACATAGAAAAGTTCCAAACTGTAGTAAGAAAATACACAGAGTATAGCAAAACACAATTCGGTTAAAGGGGTGTAATGGATACATTTGCTCCATGCCATTTGGGTAACCATTGTTGTAAAAAAAAATATTAAAAATGCATCTGGTAGCCACAGCTTTGCACTAGCAGACATGTTCCTTCAACATGCATTATTTATTAGGAGGTTGTATAAGATGAGGTTTCTCAGAGAACAACTTACTTAACTCTTCTTATTCTTCTTGTCTATGGGGTTTTGTCGGTATACAGTCACATCCCTGCTGTTATGATCAATGTGAGTTCGTCAGCCCTACATATCTTGTTAAACTGCAGAAGAATAAATCTCAGTCAGGTACCATAAATGCCAGTTCTTGCCAATGCTAATACAGCCAGCAGCCACGTGTGAGACACATGGGTTTAGGTAGCATTCTGCTTTTTATATATGTGGTGGCATTGGGAGGCGTAGAGGGGTTATAGACATACAGTTTCGAAGTAAGAAATAATAATTTGGCTGGGGATACTTTGGCTCGACAGGTGGAGAAGAAGAAGAAGACTGGACGTATAGAGTACATGCTGATGATTTTGCAGACGATGTGAAAATAAACAAAAAAAAATTCTTCGAATGTACAAATAGATCATTGAAGTATAGCCACTGGATCAGTATAACTGTTGAAATGTTTTACTTATCATTTACACGTTTCCCCAGCCAGCTCATGTTTATCATGTCCAGTTGACTAAAAACCTTTAATGGCAAGTGGGCAGTGTTATCACACCATCAACACATCTCTGACGCATGGCTGCTGCACGATCGTGTGTTGTTCGTCCGCTACACATGAACTCAGCTTCTTGATTATGTCTCGAATACAGCTTCTCCTTTCTTGAGAATCTGAAGACAATATTGTGTCTGTCCATGATTTCTTTATTCACAGTGCAGGGTTCTGCAAGAGAAAACATAACATTATATTTGTTATACAGTATTTAGTACTTGAACAATGGATATGTCCTAACAAATGTAATCAGTGAATTACTGATAAAATACTCCATGACCTTAATTTTATACCTTTTACAAACAAACATAAAAGACAATAAAAATGGAATTGTAGCTTACTGAGGCATCTCATCTCTCCAGTCCATTGACCATTGCTGCAGGTTCTGTAAGGACTCCCCTCCATGATGTAATAATCCTGACAGGTGTATTGAACCCTTTCACCATGACTGTACTGGTATTTAAGACTTGTCACAGTGTCTCCATCTACAAGTGCTGGTGGGTTGTTACAGCCCACAGGATCTAAAAGATGACAGAGAAAGTTTGTACCTTATTGTTGAGCAGCTGTGACATTTTCACCACGAGTTACAAATTCTGACAGACTGTGATCAGCAGTTACGTAATATTTTGCAACACATGATTTCTTTAGGTAAAGATCAAGAGGACACAATTGATTTACCTCCGCACGTTGGAAAGGAATCACTCCATTGTCCGTCTTGTAAACATTCAACCTCTGCATTCCCTCGAAGAATGTGTCTACGATTGCTGCAAACAAATTTTAACTTTTCTCCTTTTCTTAGTTGATGGCCTACTTGATGTAAACTTGGGATGGTGTATACATTGCTTGGTACATCCCCGACTTTGCAGTTTTCTGTTTTAAAGAAGAGAATCTGTTTTATCAAGATGTATGTTTAAGGCTTCGTAGTGATGAACCCACAGAGCATCATCATCAGTTCCCCTCAGCTCGATGGAGCGTTACCATAACTTTTGATTACTTTTTGAAGTGTGAATCTCAGTACTCAGTAGTCCATGTACTTTGTCATTTATATTTTAGTTTACCTAAAAAGATGGGTAAAATAATTGTACATTAACCTTCAATGAAAGTGAACATACCAGTACAGGTTGGAAAATCTGCATTCCACTGCCCAGTTTCTAAGCAGTCAATTTCCTCACGCCCCTCAAGTACAAAATTATTTCTGCATTGAAACTGCAATTTATGTCCAGTCTTTACTGTTTGATCTCCTGGTTGTAGTCCAGTTACAATGAGATGGTGATGCATCATGTGAACTTTGCAAGAGATGTCTGGAATGAATAAAACAGATATAATCAAATGAAAAACTTTGAGGTTTAATGGACTGGGGTTGGGATCCCACAGTCATTTTGATTATTTCTTACATGCTCTACTACTATATTTTTTACCTTCACAAGAGGGGAATGGAGTATTCCAATTCCCATCTCTACCACATATCACCATTGAACTGCCATTCAGATATTTGCCAGGTCTATTACAGCTGAATGTGAGGAAGCGGTCAGGAAGTATGGCTTCTCCGTTTTCTGGTACACCACTTACAGTAAGCCATTCATCTGCAGGCGGGGGGTCACAGGTCAAAGCTGTGTAAACACAACAGTCAGGTCAGTAAATGAAAAAAGGCAAGAATTTGTTGTAAAAATAAACTTAATATATTTCAAGAGGGAGCAGAGCCTCCCCATTGAGTTCCATAGTGGGAGAGGCTGTTTTTCCACATTCCTTCAAGAAGACTCTTCTAGATAATATAACAACCCTAGAGGTTTAGGTTATGGCCATCACTTAATTATTTCTGCTTCGGTTCTGAGAAAGCATGTTTCGTCCATAATTGTGGTATGGAGGAGGGGTTAAAATACTACAGTACCAATCCTCTGACATTGTGAACCACAGTGGGAGCAAATTCAAAACAGCTGTGAATAAAACACAACGCCATAGCTGCTGATCCAAACTAACAAACTAGAACACAGAAAAATAAAAGTGAATTGATTTAAGTTAAAAGGAATAATATATCATTTCTTTCAATATTGTAAAGTGACATTGCATGGTCTTTGTCTTTTGTGCATTGACAAATAAAAGTTTCCAATGCAACTTTATAATAATAACAACAACAATTACAAGTTCTGTCAATTACTAAGACTTACGATCACATATTGGCACGTGATTGGTCCATTTGTCCACCAAACAAGTCCTGGTGTCTTCCTTACTAACCATGTGATACCTGCAATGAAAGCTTTGATGAAGTTTTTCATTATGAGATGAAAACACCTGATTACAACAACACCAATTAGAGAGGACGATATATCTTTTTCAATTCTTACTCATACACCATTAAAAAAGAATATTACTTTGTCACCCTCCTGATTAGTTTATAAGCAGTATACAATTAGTAAATGCTTCATAATGGACTACTATATAGTTTTAAGGATTCTTTATTATTTATTTATGTATTTGTCTATTTCTGTAAAACCTGTCTAACTTGTACACCAGGTGATTGACAATAAATTACAATATAGACATAAATTAATGAACACATAAAGTGTCCTGTATATACTACTTACAAAGGCTGTGTTAACATTACTTTTAGTCTCTTTAAATCAGATTCACGTACCCTTCGTTACAAAAGTATCTGATAGTTGTTCCAAAAACAAAGTCTTCACCATGGATTATTCGAAAGTAGCCATTGGGAGTATCATCAGGAAGTTTACATGGCTTTACTAAAAAAAAAAAAAAAAAAAAAAAGAAATCAGCCAAGCAGATTTTTAGTTTAGTTGGATTTTAGTTACACAGTGATGATACAATTACATTTGTGTCAGTAAAACGTCAAACTACTCTGGAACTTTTGAAATTTTAAAAAACAAAAACACATTTTTCATTCACTTAGATTCCTCACTAACCAAAAGTTCAACATTTTAATGGATCTTTGGACAAAATTACATTTATTGTAACCTGATTAATATAATCACCCAAGTGGCAACACAATAAGTTGTAGAAAAGGAAGCCATTCAACTCACAGAAGCACTCTCTCTTGTGGAGCGCAAGCCATCTACCTCCTGAACATACGTATCTGATGGTTAGGCCTGATATATAACCAATTTCACAACGGAAATATATCACATCTCCTCCAAAGTACTCTGCTTTTTTGGACTCTTCTGACTGGTAGGCGTTAGGAACATCTGGGAGCCCTGAACAAGTTACTAACAAACAGCAACATGGGAAAAAAAAAATTTGACATGTCTTCTCAACAGTTGTGTGCTACAGATTCTTTCAGTGTTGGATGACAGCATGTGAAGAAGAGACTGTACTGTACATACTTAATGCTAAATAACCCACATGTATACACTAATACTACCTAATAAACAGCTTTTACTACAATTAACATGAATGGATGTTTCTTCTCTGTCTTACCATTCTGTGATAGAGAAACTTGCACAATCCTCCAGAGCTGGAGAAAAAAAAGGATTAAAGATGACCGCATTTCAGCAAGTAGTTGTGCAGTGACATACCAGAGTCTAACTGAGGCAAACTCCTTTGACAAACTATTTTTTTCAGTGCAATTTCTGTGTGTTTGTACCCAGCTGCAGTCCTCAGGGAGCACTAAGGGTCATGACCGGGACTGCCCAGTGAGATTGCATAAGGCTGGACGCAACATAAAAAAATGGGAACACACACACACACACACAGCACACCCTGTTCTCATAAGGAATCATATCAAGTTTCAAGAGCAACAACATCTTCTTAATCTCTTCTCAGATTTGACCTGACAGGATAACTCAGGGAGGTTTAGATACAAACATACTAAAATATAACAAATAATGTCTAATACACTACAGAACTGGCAAACATAAATCATTTAACTGCACTTCCAGCTGACTTTCTGATCTGTTTGTATCTGCTGATGATTAAACAGTTTCTGTCCAGTATTGATTGCCACACTGTTAACAAGTTGATGCTAAAGTACAAAGTCTGTTGTAAAAATCATTAAGTGGATGATGAGGTCAATGAAGCAATGAGATTAAATGGTACTGTCAGTGCTGAGCGAGCTGTTTATTTGCACCATAATGATTCATATTAAAAAAAAAAACATCAAATGAGTAATGCAGCTTCAAAACATGTCACTGTCACTCGTTTCTCAATCTGAGGCCATTTACGCTGAACTCTCACCCTAACCAATTTAACCTAAGCTTAATTCTTAATTTTAACCAAAAGCCAAACCATGAAACCACCCAAACTTCCGGAGATTAAATATTTTGTCTTTTTGAGTTTAATGAAAAAATATGCAGTTAAGCCATAGTATTTGCTTAACTACATTTATATCATGAAGGTAAGATTGACTGAATTAAATTAACCAACACTACTTTTCAGTCTACAGTGTCAAATGCCCAATTGAAAACTGTCCCTAAGTTTTGGACCAGATCTTGGTTTGTTGCCTTAAAGCAACATTGTGCTACGACGGTACTTACACCCACAGTTTTCTATAGTGCTATGGAGTTTTCTATCCTTAGGTAACACAAGGTCACGTGTGGGCCTTGAGGTCCTCAGCAGTATTAATTGTTTGGCTTTGATAGAGAACAGTAGGTGCCAGTCTATCTCAACACTGTGGTGTCCAGGGTCCCAGAGACCTGTTGCTGCCTTCCTAGACATAATAGATAGCTGCCGTTGACGTTTCAATCTGCGTAAACAGACATCTGTGTCTCCAGACTAGAACATGCTGACAATAACACCTGCATGGGTAAAGACATTCTCTGTGAATAATTCTGGGCGTGTAGTATTTGTGGTGTTATCTTGGGGTTTAAAGTCGATCCACCAGGATGAGTTGGGCAGAATGTGAGACCGACTCAGGCACTTCTGATGAACTTTGAGAGTGTCTCTAATCCTCCTTGGCCAAGTGTGTGTGTGTGTGTGTGTGTGTGTGTGTGTGTGTGTGTGTGTGTGTGTGTGTGTTGAAGTTGATCAGCTGATAAAAACAATATCAGTATCATTAAACCATTAATCAAACCAAGTAGCAGCAGTCTTCAACTGCAACTTTATCATACTTTAGCAGTTGTTTTTAAAGAAAAAACCCTTGAATAAGGAAGACTGGATTCAAAGTATCAAAGTTTAAGTTGAATTTATTATTCTTGTACAAGAAGGAGCATTTAACAGTGCAACACACAGAAAAGGTTTACAGAGAAAAGGCTCCTTGAGGAGCTCTAACAGTTGGTTCTTATACATTTTTAAAAAATTGGCTGTCTCAGACACCTCCCACCTGATACAGATATCATAACATTCCTTTTTGGTTTTCTGCTCAGTAATGAGCATTATGTTTTATATCCAAATGGTACTCCCCCAGCCTGTTTCTCCTAACCTTGTACTACTGATTTAAAATTGTCTCTCCCTGCCAGCCTCAGTAAATCAGAGGCCAATTAAGGGAAGTGCACGAGACATGCAAAAGACAGGATACACGCACACTATCTATATGAGTTAAAACATCTGTACCCCAGTATAATCCCAATTTTTAGACAGCAGTCATCTAGTGTTTCTCTAATAATATACATATTAGAAGGTTGAATTATAGTAAAGCTCTTTACCAGCTCTGTATGTATAATGTATGTGATATAATATATAAAACAAATTAATAAAAACAGATAATGTACCTGTATTTTTCTAAGTAACCGGATTTAACTGTGTTTGATCTAAATATCTGGACACAATAATAATAAAAAAACAAGCTTGCACTAAGAGCAGGACAATGAACCCACAATGCAGACCAAAACAGGAGTTGTTTTTGAAGGATTTTTATTGCCAAGACACAACACAAATAGACAAGACAGGAGGAGTCCAGGGGGCGGGGAGGGATTGGGGGGGGATAGAATAGTTACCACAAGAGGTACAACGGAGTCAGGGAGGGTGGACCTGAGTTTAATACTGCAGGAGCTTGATGAGATGATGAGATGCAGGTGTGAGAGCAGAGCAGGTGAGGCTTAATGAGGGAGTGGTGGCAGAAAGAGGTCAGCCACGCCCAGCCTGCACAGACAGAGGAGACAGACAAAAACAAACGCAGAACACGAAGGGCAGGGAAACACAGACAAACCGAGCACGTCCTCACATGTGTGACATAATCCTCGAATTCAAGCTAAACATACACTGGTGACAGATATAACCAAATTTATTGGTTATGTGGTTGCATAATCAAACAAACAGCAATTTACTGTATTTAGTCATGATTCTAGTAAAGTAAAAAATATATTTAAAAAAAGAACGCTCAAACAAAGCCTTTTATTTTTTCTCCTCTTTTATTCAATATGCAGAAGCGTAATAATTTCAGATCACATTATTATAATAATGATTATGCATACTCTATAGGATGCTGTATCAGCATGAATACTGCAATTGTATTTTTTTTTTCTTGCCCATTTTTATTGAATCTTCTCTGGGCGTCCAACATGACCAGCATCACTGTCCTCAGTTGGCTCTGTGGGAGAAAATGTATGTGTTCAGTATCACATCTCAACATGTTAGGACAATAATTTGATGATCAATAGAGAAGACTTTGATCCTGAATATTTTGTCGGTCAATGGACTTATACAGGAGGAACTTAATGGCAGGCTCTACAACTTTACAGTCTGAAAATTACCACAAACCACTGTGAGGGCAGCACAGCGTTAGAAAGCGTAAAGCAGGGAGAAATGCTCCATGGTGTGCTGGGATTTTTTAACTAACTATGAGCAGGAGGCACACTTTTACTTATTCTGACTCACACTTCATGACGGATTAGTCTTACAGGTCTCACATCAGGGTGATATAGGTGTTTAACATCATATGTCTGCAGTTCAAATGTTAAAGATGTTTTCTATTGATTTATAGACTCAAAAATATGTTCCCATGTCACATTTAACATTTGCATTAAACAGCAAAATCTAAATTTTCTGATTTTTAAGTCAGATTTTGATTTTGTGCACATACATCAGCAGTTTAGAAATAAAATGCTGAAAAAATAATCAGGGGGCCAACTGGGACATGCTGGAAGCTGGTTCTAGGACTTATACTCAGAGGAGCTGAGAGGCATAGAGAACCTCATTAATTTAGGAAAACAAAGCATCATTTATTTCTTTATTTTTTTTCCTGAAAACATAACTTTAAATACTTCTTAAAAGCAGACCAGATTCTGCATTATGCCTCCATATTTCAGTGTCTGTTTTCCTTTGTGTTAAATGTTTTAAATAGTACTTGACAATGCAGTATAAGGGGGGTCCTGAATGATTGTTTAGGCATACAGCATAAAAACGGTTATCAAAAACAGACAAATTGCAGTAAAGATTGCTTTAATTCATCAGACAGGAGTGCAAAACATGCTAACAATGAATTTGTTGTTCTTTACCGCTACATTCATCTGATCCGGTCCATCCTGTTTTCCCACAGGTTAGAGTAAATTGCCCACCATATATACAGTCATACACAGCTTCTTCTTTGTTTTCGTATTTGTCTTTATCAGGTCCAGCAATGGCAGCATTGGGATAATTTTTTCTGTCGCAGGTTATTTCTGAAAATAAAACAAACAAAAAAAGTGAGTTTGTACCCTGGCAAGTAGAAACTGCGTTTTGCTGTTGGAAATGATCTGTAAACATGTAACCTGAGACATTTGAGTGTGTTTCAGTGAATTTAAGTTTTAGGAACATTGTGTAACTTTTCTACCATAAAATCACAGATTTGAAATCATGTTGAAACTACAATGAGTCCCAATTTGCACCCCATATTCTGATGTGCTCCGTGTATGATCACCCGGGAGAAACACAATACGTTTTACAGCACTAAGTCACACTACGCCAACTATTTGATTGTTTTTTTGTAAAAGTGGACAGTGCAGACAGTAAACTGTAGCTGCTGTTAGCTAATGTTTACAGTTAACTAGCTGGGTGTTTCTAGCACAGGTATTTTGGACCAATGGGAAGAGGAGGTTTTCAGGCCTAGGGTGTGGGTGAATGCTGACATGGAACAGGTATATTTTGAAGTTTTTTTTCTTTAGCACTTGTCAAGGTATTTCTAATGCATGGTATTACTGCTAAAATTACTTTACATTCATTCATATGATTTGGTAAATACACCAAAATCAGTACTGGGCTTTTAACAAATTTCATAACATGGCCCAAAGCCAGAGCTACACAACTGTTCAAAAGTTTTTTTCCCTATACAATAAAATGGCATTCTAAATCTTGCATACTTGCAGTAACTTTGTGAATTTTTGTGCGATTTTTGTGAAATGCTTCTGGATATACACAAACCTGTACAGTGAATGCTTTTCTGCTCCCATGTCCCGTTTTTGCATAGAATCGTGTTTTCTCCCACCATTGTATAATTATCGTGACACTGATAAGTGACGCTAGAGTCAGACAAGTATTCCTTCATAGGTGCGCTCAAAACAACTGCATTCTCAACTCTACGTGGGGCTTTGCAGTGAGTGCCAATAGCTGCAAAAGATGAAAACGTGCACAGTATTAAAATTAAACCCTATAACCCTTGTATAAATACTTATATCAGAAAATAAGAATGTAGATGACTCACATCTGCAGACAGCATTAAGTGGAATTCCACCTGAAGTCCATTTTCCATCTTGACAAGTTAGATTGTCAACCTCCTGTTGGTATCCATTGTTACACTTAATCTGGCCGGTCTCTTCAGCCACTTCACCATTAGCAATCACAGGAGTTTTTCCACATTCACTTTTGGCTATAAAATGTATACAATTCAATACAATTAGGTTTTTATATTGTGTATACAGCATGGAAGTACATCTTTTATTGTATATGATGCTATCTCCCATATCAAATTTAGTTTTGAGGGACTGACCCCTTTTTCAGAAAATACTGGGCGTTTATATTAAAAAAATCTTTACTGAATCCAAAACCTCATTTAATATATTATTACAGCTGGTAGTCTGCTAGAGGTTCATAGTCTGCATCAAACTGACAGTTTTTAATGCTGGTTACAGTTACACCTGTAAGGCATTAAAGAATAATTACCAATGCATCGGTCAAGTACAGACCACTCAGTGCCATCGCACTTGGCTGCACCCCACCAGCCTTTGGTGAAAAGCTTGTAACCTTCATTACAGGCGAAGAACACCGTCTGATTTATCGGGCCAACTACAAATCCATTTGAAATCGAAGGTTTTGTACATGCTGTCTCTGAAAATCAAAGAAAATTACATTCAGATAACATCAATCAAACGATAGCAACAACACACTTTCATGCTACTGGTAAAAGTACAAAAGTATTAAATATCTCAAAAAAAGTAGCTGGATTGTTTTGACCCGGGAGATCAATCCTGCTGACTTCTTATTTAGTGCCACCACCAGGTTTAGACATGTGGTTTCTAATGAGATGTCTCTACAGGTATTGGATGCAAATGATATGAACTTTGGTTTACGCATTCATGTTCTTCTTAGGATAATTTGAACTCACTTTGATGACCCTTAACTTTTCATCTGGAGCCAGTAGCTATGCTTCTTGCTGTTGGACTAGGAAGTAATATTAGATGGCTGTTACGTCTTGCATTGTTGTTCTCTTAACAAAGTTGTTGACTTGCTAGTTTTTGATCATAAGTAATGTAATCATAACAAATACACATGTACAGGTGTCCATATGTAAGACTGTAAACTAAGGATGCTAAATTGCAAAAACGCACAAGTTTGTATAAGTCCGATATTCTGCAGCAGTGGATTGATAAAATAAGATGCGTCCTTAAGAAAATTGGTTGAAAGACGAATGGGTAAAAAGAAAAAGATGCTCCTGAACCTCAAACCTCCACAACTTTTACTGTGTCACTATTTTTTACCAAACCATTTAGTTTGTTCTGCTGTCCTCAAACAGCTGTAAGCTTTGAGCTTTGGCAAGGCATTTTTTTTTCACTTCATAGACTGAAGATTGAACATATCTGATCTGCTTTACTGAGCTGGCTGTAAGAATTTCATCAGCTTAGAGGGTAGGCATACAGCATAAAAAACAGTTAATAAAAGAAAAACAGAAACAGAAAATAAACTGGCAAGTAGAAACTGCGTTTTGTTTCTATACATCAGAGTTGGTATATCAGATTTAGATAATCTAGTTGAGTAAAATATTCAGATGTTTTACCTTTTAGTAAAAGTGGCAACACCATAATGTTAAAAAGAAACATAACAGTCCTGCATTTAAACTTTTACTCATGTTACATAAAATAACTTGACTGGAACTTATGAAGTTTGTCAGCTTTGGCCAGTCACTTTCTTACAGTCTGCTTTAAATACATGCATGCAAAACATGGCAACAATGAATTTGTTGTTGTTTTTCCCTACCTGCACATTGTGGTGATCCGATCCAACCTTGTTTTCCACATTTTAAAGTAAATTCTCCAGCATTACGGTCTTTACAGATATACCTGACCTCTTCATTGTAACTGTATTGGGATTTCAAATCTTCTTCAGGGTCAGCATCAGGAAACATTTTTAGGTTGCATGTTATCGCTGAAAACAACAACAAAAAAAGTCAGTCTGTACACTGAATGGCAAGTAGAAACTGCATTTTGTTGAGTTAGTTCATCAGATTCACATAATTTAGTTAAGAAAAGTATTCAGATATTAACCTTCACTAAAACTGGCAAACTGGAAACAGATACATAACAGATACATAAAGTTTGTCTCATCATTAAAACCTTTTTTTAATGCATGCAAATTTCCTTTTGGTTGACTGGAAGTTACCTCTACATCTTTGAGACCTGATCCAACCGCTTCCCCGACAGGTTACAGTAAATTCTCCATCATAACCCTCCTTACAGATATACCTGACCTCTTCATTGTAACTGTATTGGTATTTAAAGGGTTCTTCAGGGTCAGCATGAGAAAACCCTTACAGTCTGCTTTAAATACATGCATGCAAAACATGGCAACAATAAATTTGTTGTTGTTGTTTGTCCCTACCTGCACATTGTTGTGATCCGATCCAACCTTGTTTTCCACATTTTAGAGTAAATTCTCCAGCATTATGGTCTTTACAGATATACCTGACCTCTTCATTGTAACTGTATTGGTATTTAAAATATTCTTCAGGGTCAGCATCAGGAAACCTTTTTGGGTCGCATGTTATCGCTGAAAAACAACAAAATAAAGTCAGTCTGTAAACTGAATGGTGAGTAGAAGCTGCATTTTGTTGAGTTAGTTCATCAGATTCACATAATTTTGTATATCTGAAGTAAAGTATTCAGATATTTCACTTTCATTAAAACTGGCAAACTGGCAACACCAAAGTGTTAAAGCAGATACATAACAGATACATAAAGTTTGATATATATAGCCTTTTGTTTCACTGTATCCATGATTTAATCAAAATACCCACGTAGGATCAGCAGGTGTTGTGGCTTTGAGCTTTGGCAAAACATTTCTTTTGCATAACAGGCTGAAGATTGAACCCATATCTGTTCTGCTGTACTCAGATAGCTGTAGGGATTTCATCAGCTCAGAGGAAAGGCTTTCATACAGCATAAAAACAGTTGACTAGCAATAGTCTGGATTTTCATTTTGGTTGACTGGAAGTTACCTCTACATCCTGGAGACCCGGTCCAACTGCTTCCCCGACAGGTTAGAATAAATTGTCCAGTAAAACCTTCCTTACAGGTATACCTGACCTTTTCATAGTTACTGTATTGGTCTTTAAAGGGTTCTTCAGGGTCAGCATCAGGAAACCTTTTTGGTTCGCATGTTATCTCTGAAAGAGAAGAAAAGTCAGTCTGTACACTGAATGTCAAGTAGAAACTGCATTTAGTTTCCACATCAGAGTTGGTTCATCAGATTCAGATAATTAGTTTTTAATAATTTAGGTAATAACCATAATATGAAATAGATAAATGTAACGGGCCTGCATTCAGAGCTCATGTTACATTATGGTAAAATAAGCAAGATGTTCCAACGTATGAAAAGTATTTATCATATTAAACGTTCCATGTCTCCAGCCTCTGAGTTACTGCTTTTATTGCATGAGTCGTTAAGGTATGCGTTAACTTTGGGAGGATTAGAGCCACAAGTAATCTTTTGTTTCACTGTATCCATGATTTAATCAAAGTACCCATGCAGGATCAGCAGGTGTTGTGGCTTTCAGCTTTGGCAAGACATTTCTTTCACAGCACTACAAGTAGTCCACTGCACATTTGTTTAAATGTCGGTAAACTTTACAAGAAATATTCATCTTTTTGTCAGGCAGTATTACTTGATTTTCTCTTGAAAAAGGAAAAATAATTCTGTTGAGACCACGACAGATTTATAGTATACTGAAGTGGCTGTATATTGTGGAAAACAGACTTTTAGTTCCAGAGTTAGAGGCTCTTAGTTCATGGACAAAAAGTTTCTTTCTCACTTTCATGTACAGTCATGTAATATTAATGCAACTTTACAATACCTTGACAAAGTGGATCTGGTCTCCAACCCTTTCTGGTGCATGTGGCCAGGTTTCTGCCATCTGGGCTCTTATAGCCTCCCCGACATGAGTATCCTACAGTCTCATCCATTTTTATTATTTGTCCCCAATAGATACTAAAGCGATACACATGTGGCTGTCGAGTGCTGCATCGAACCTCTAGAATCAGAGAAAGACTTGTGTATCTTAAATGAATCAAGATTAGATTAATAATCCTCATCATGGGTTGATGAACCACATACACACAGTAAAGAACAATAAGTCCATGTTGCTTTTATACCTTGGCATACTGGTCTGATTGTCCATTCTCCGTCCGGATTGCATGTTGTTACTGCTGAGTTGTACTCAGGTTGAGAAATCCAGTACTTCTCTCCACAATTGACTCTTAATGTGTCACCAGGTGAAAACACATTTCTGTAAGCAGGATCATACGAGGTTCCTTCAAGGGCCACCGAGAGTCTACATTTTATTGCTGCAATTGTTGGGAAATTAAAAACATTATTTGTTAGTTTGTTGTAACAAGTTGTGAATTTTGTTTATCACTGGTCAGTTCAGACAGTTTTGACAAAGCTGTTTTCTCTGGTTCATCTATATGCTCTCAGAATAGTGACACAACTACTCTATGCCTATAATAATCATACTCAATGCACAGTATATGGTATTTGCCAATTAATTGTTAGTTTACAAACAAGGAGATATGTTTAGACTTTAGTGGTTATCTGACTCTGTGAGCCCGCCCTGTCCTCTGAGCTCAGTTACCACAGTAATGATCAGAATGGTGCCTGATTTGTAAACAGAAACATACAGCTGCTCTGTATGCCAAGGAGAGAAGTCACAATTCAGCATTATGACCTCAGGGCATATGTTTGAGCCTGAGTAAGCTGTGGCTCAGAGGCAGAGTGGGTCATCCACTAATCAGATGATCGGCGGTTCGATCTCCTCTGGTCTGCATGTCACAGTGTCCTTGGGCAAGATGCTGAACCCCAAATTGCTCCCGAAGGCTGTGCCATCAATGTGTGAATGCGTATGAATGCCTAGCCCCTAAAACTGATGAGCACTTGGTACTTGGCACCTTGCATGGTAGCCAATGCCATCAGTGTATGAATGTGTATGAATGGGATGAATGAGATATGAAGTGTAAAGCGCTTTGAGTTGTCGGAAGACTAGAAACCATATGTGGCATGCTAGGATAGAAAATTGACCACCAGTGTTCACTAGTCGGTGTGAAATAACCAATTAAATCAGATTACTCAGTTTATGCTTACGTTCACACAAAGGTGTGGGGCTCCACTCTGCTCTGGATCCAAATTTTGCGCATGTTGAAGGTCGCACTTCAGCGGGTTTAAATGAAGGATTACACGTAAAATGCAGGACGTCCTTTTCGTTGTACTTCAGTTTTTTGTCGTGCACAAAACCATTTTCAATCACGGGTATTTCACATGTTATTTCTGTTGAAGACAGAAAACACACAAGCATGAATATAACTACAACATACGTTCATAAACAGACAGATTTTGTGGGATGGTATGAGATTAATTTTATTGTCCTGATTCACTGACTAATTTTGAGCAATTCTACTTTTACGTTCTTTTAAAAAACTCAATATAACAACATTATACAACACTTAATGGACAGGTATGAGAGGTATTGACCTTCCCATATACTGGACTTAAGCTATGGTGTGAATAGAGCTTATAACTACATGATGGCTATTAGGTGGGCCGTGTTGTGTTGGGTGTTATCTATTATAAATAATAATTTGTTGTTGTTTATTATTGCATATTATTACTTACCTTTGCATTTTGGAGCCTCCGCACTCCAGGCTCCATTTTCATCACAATAGATCTCCACTGGCCCTTCCAGCATTTCAGTGTTGGACTTGCAGCTGAATCGAACTACATTGCCAAAAGTTGCTTCATCTGGGTCCCCAGTCACCAGGACATTACCGTCCACATGAATCGCTGGGCACTGTTGGGCTGGAAAAAAAACAAACAAACAAAAAAAAGTAAAGATAAATGAGAGTTTTTAAATATTTCTAAGGGATGACTCAAAGAAATAAACACAGAATGACATTTCCCATTGTGTCAGGTACTGGATGAATAGGATCCTTTATTTCAGCTCTTACCTTCACAAACAGGAACAACTCCATCCCAGCCTCCAGCCATGCATTGCCGGGAGCTTGTGCGACTGACCATTTGATAACTGAAGTGTAACATAGAAAATAATGAAAAGGTCTCATTATGAACCAAATTTAAACAGCTTGTCATGTAGGTTATACTACAGGGATACAGTATGACAATAGAAAATAAAAGTATAAAGTGTGATGAGAAATATTTCCATACCCTTTCTGGCAGGTGTATACAACTCGTGACCCAAAGACGAAATCGTCACCTTGGACCAGAGCAAAATCTGCAAACTGGGCATCGCCGGGATGACCACATGATTTTACTTATAACATAAAAATGATAGAAAATATGAGTACATTTATTGTTGGGGCCAGTGATTCTATAATAATAATAGACTATATTCGATTTAATACTATATCATATTCAACATTGATCATACAGTAAAGTTAAGCCTTCTTTGGAATTATGCACTCATTCAAACCACAACACTACGTCTATTTAACAGAATTCGGCTACATATTGCATATTATGTTTAGTAGTATTTACAACTTGTAATGGCATAATAAAGATTTGTTTCCAGACAATTAATGATTGTAACTTACGTTCACATTTAGTGCCTCTAGTCTCCCATCCTCTCTCGGTACAGATCAGTTTAAAAAAGCCAGTGTAGCCAACATTGCAGCTCACTCTAAATTGTTTTCCAGGAGGGTAGCTGGCATCCAGATTAGATGTGTCAAAATTTTCATCATATTTATTGCTTTCTAAAAACTGTTTAAGTGTACAGTCTGTAGGACAGCAAGGAACAAACAAACAAACAAAAATAGTAATAAATAAATTAGTTTCCTCACAACAGTAAATTTGTGTATAAATTACTATTTGGTCTTACCTTCACTTCTCACGAAGGTCAGTGTTTGCATCCACAAAAACAGGATCGCGCTTTGGGTTATTACGTGCATTTTATCTTCCTTACCCTAAACCACCAAGCACAAGTAATAACTGGTGACTGAAACACTGAGCTGTTGACTTCACAGGCAAAGAGGGATTGCTCAATGATTTATGCAACCACCATTCCAACCACCAGAGAACAGAAAAAAAGGGGAAGTAATTACAACACCTTAAGTGACTCACTGGATCTTTAACAAATATCACAAAAACAATATGTCTTTCTGAAGCTGGTATATGTGCAACTATGATTTTTTATTCAAGAATAAGATAAATGACTCATGGAAACAACAGAAAAATATATATATTTAAAATACTGTGCTGTTTGTGCTTTTAGTGTCATGCCCCTGCTTTGTCAGACTTTGCTACGTTTATCACTGGCACATAAAGAGACTATTCCTGTAAAGGTTTATTTGTTTTTTTTATCCATCTTGGTAATCATTTGCAAAAATCAATTGTGTAAACAAAATAGGTTGCATGTCAGCATGTCTGCTCATCTCTTCTGATCAAGAGTATGTATATATATATACATTTGTGATTTAAGCACAGCGAAACTAGCAATCATTATTTAAAAAATGTAATCAAGTTTATTTTAATATGCATAAATGTCGCTGTTAAAGCTACACTGAAGCACAGTTTATACAAATGTTTGTTAATGGCCTTGTAAAACTGGTAACAGCGTCCAAAAGTCTGGAGAGCAAATAATTTTGACCTCAGTTTGGAAACAAAATGTAGCCATTAAGCAATGTAGGGTTTGCCTTTATTTCTCAATATGGCTTATGCGTGCTTATTTTGTACAGAAGTTTAGTGTGTATATGCATCACTGTGACACTTCACATGTATTCTAAAGCACAGATATGTTTATGTGTGTTACGGGAATTTTAAAGAAAAACCCTTAAATAAGGAGGATCGGATTCAAAGCATCAAAGTTGAATTTATTGTTCTTGTACAAGAGGAGCGTTTCACAATGTAACACACTAAAGGGGTTACAGAGAAAAAGGCTCCCTGAGGAGCGTTAACGGTTGGTTCTTATACATTTTCCTGAAGATGGGCTGTCTCAACCACTGTAAATTGTTAACAGTCAATTTGCATATAATGCATTTAAACAGCTTTCTTCAACATATCCCCTAATGAGTAGCCAGTATGTCCCCAATCTAGATGTCACCTCTCTGACCTGTCCCTGGGCCTCATTCTGTTCTCAAATCCCTCTATTTATACATTAACCTGAACTTTACCTTACCCTGCCAGTCTCAGGAAAACAGCAATAAAGGGAAGTGCCCTAAGGACATATAATATAGGAACAAACATTGTATAAGTTAAAATATCTAACTAGCTGTGTAACCCTCATTTTTATAACAATGTGTTTTAATGTTTTGATATCTTCGTCATGAGAAAATGACACAATTAGTCGCCTTCGTGCGTCAAAGAACTTTGCACTGCAAAATTAAAGTTAATTTGTTGCTAATTGTTGAACTCTTTCTGTTGACTGAGGACTGTGTGAACTTTGTGAGAACTGTGTGGTTTGCCTTACTTCATCCTCCATTGCTGATGCAGCAGAAAGAGAGAGCGAGAGAGAAAGATGTCTACTCCAATCAGGGAAGTTGCAATAACAATAACTAAGCCTCAAGGACTAAATCCCATTTTTAGATGAGTTGACTACAAAATGAAAAATGTATATGACGAAAAAAGGAGACTAAATAATTAAATGATCAATCGAACATACTAAAAATAAATTTAAAAAATAGAGGAAAATAACAAATATAAAAATCTCACACAATGAAACCCAAAGAAGTAGAAGTACATAACACACTAAGTCACACACCACCAACTATTTCACTGATTTTGGTGAAACTGGATCATATTTCATGGAGAAAATGTCCATGACTATGTTCTATGTCCAAAGAAGCTGCTGAACTTATTACACTGCCCAGCTCCAGTTCCGGCATGACAGTGGCTTTGCTCCCTGTCTAACTTCTCCCCATGCCCATGAAGTAGCAAAACAAAGTAGTAGTAGTAGTAGTAGTAGTAGTAGTAGTAGTAGTAGTAGTAGTAGTAGAAGAAGAAAACAAGGATAAATATCAGTATCGCCTTTCACCCATGTGAAACTGTTCTCTTGGCTCTTGCTTTTTCTACTGTGCACACATGTGATACTCTAGATTAGGGTTTGTGGACTCCCCAGTGTTTGCTCAGCATGTCAAAATATCGCTGCATGATGTCTGATATTTATAAAAATCATTCAGTAACATTGCCCAGGCGATGTATTACACTTTACACCACGGTAACACATCAAACTACGGACTAAAGTTACAGTGACACTGTACGTAAAGCACAGAGCTGCTATGTAAATACTACTCTTTATTGCATATCCCACAGACCAGGCTGGAACATAATAATGTTGCAGTGCACATGCGTTTATGTACAGCTCTTTAGTACTGTCAGTAAACGTAATCAGCATGCTAACATGCTTAGAATGAAGACACTAACATGCTGATTCTTAACAGCTAACACTGACCATATTCTCTATCTTTATTTAGTCTGTTAGTGTTACATTTGCAGGATTCACCATAAATATCTGTACATACATATTGTGTATCTTGACATAAATATAACAAAGTGTCCTGTTGGAGATATTTCATTGAATAAGTGAAAACTTTGACCCCATTGGATTGTTTGTGCCATATTTTATGGGAATCCAAACAATAGTTGAAATTTTATATTATTATATTACAGCGCTGACATTTCTGAAAGAGGTTATATATATCAAATACATTTTTCTTCAATCAAGGACTCAAAATAAAAAGATTTTTATTTCAATGACTTCAACTCTAATGTACCATTAATTAAAAATATATACACTGCGTCTGAATGTCCACATCACAGCTGTCTGATTTTAATTACAGACAATTAATTTTTTTGTAATTTGTGTTGTTTGTATTGTCTTGACACTACAAACAAGTGGAGTCACTGCCAGTCAGTGAAAACTCCTATTGGCAACTGCACGTGGGCAGAGGTATCACACCGTCATTACACTTGAGACGCATTGCGCCGACAGGTCTTGTTTGGGTACACTGAAACTCGATGACATCATTATGGGCTGCATACAGCTTTCTGTGATTGTTATATCTGAATTCAATATTACGTTGCCTCAAGTCGATGTCATCAACAGTGCAGGGTTCTGGAAGACATAATGGACCAAAGCATTTAGTTAATGGTAGGAATGACTTTTCAAATGATTCAGTGAGGTCTAAGGCATAATATTAGATATGAATTATAAATAACACAACAGAAAATACTTGCAGCCAAACCTACAGTGCGATCTGTTATTTAACTTTAAAAATAAAAAGAATAAAAAAACAATCAGACTGTGTCAAACTCACATCCAACTACTGGAAATCACTTTGAAATTTTGACAACACAAAGCAGAATGGCCAAGAGCAGTAACTCACTGAGGCATCTCAGCTGTCCGGTCCATTCACCGTTGACGCAGGTTCTGTAAGGCTCTCCCTCCATGGTGTGGTACCTCTGACACATGTATTCAACTCTTTCATTATGGTTGTACTGACTTTTCATGGCATATTTGATGTCTCCATGAAGAAGAGGTGGTGGATTCTCACAGCCTGCAGGCTCTGAAAGAATGTGGATGGTAATTTAGGGTGACAGGAGCTTAAAATAATGCAGAAATAGGCAAATCATTATCCTGGTGTTAAGACCCATTACCAAATATTCTTACCATTCTGCGACAATGAAATGTCCATGTTCAGCCACAGGACAAAAAGGCAAACAAGTAGTGAGAATTTCATAGTGATGATCCAGTCAGGAGATACTCGTAAAAGAGAATGGTCCTCTCTTTATAGTTATACAGAAAAAAAAGTTTCTACACAGTGGAATTTCACAAACGTGTAATCAAACTTGCCGAAGCTTTGGCAACTTTGCCAAAACCCTCCTCCACCAAACATACCAAGTATTCCTTGAAATGGATTTCTCTGAAAGGCATGTACAGATAAATGGATGGACTATACACGATGCATTTCTGGTCCACAGACCACTCAAAGTGCTTGACAACATACATTTACAGATTCATGCACTGATGAAAAAGGCTGCTATTCAAGGTGCCAACTGCTTATCTGCTTAGGAGTGGTACATCCCTATCCAAAGTCCTCATAATGATACTAAGCTCATTGATGCACACAATCACATATGGACAACACAGCCATGAAGAACACCTTGACTGGAATAGGGGAGCTGGGAATCGAACCAAAGAACAGAGAGAAAATTGGGCAAGAGTCTGGCAGGGTTGTTGCTCTGTTGATGTTTTCAGGTCAAGCATGAACGTTGAACCTCACCTGAACAGAAATGAGAACGCCTTAAGTGTTCCAGGGGTTATAGATTATAGTGGAAATATTCAATTCTAGGATTGATTTTCCTACTCTGGAGTTGGACACCAGATTGACTCCACCCTGCACGGAGAAGACGTCTCAAAGTAGAGCTTTGCAAGAACTACTTGAAAACCAATCCTGATTGTCATGGACTTTCCTCCACAGTCACTTCATCCCCTCATCCCCATTGAACATTTAGCTCTTTGGAACATTGTCAGATCATGCTGGGATCACATGGGTTATCAGGTTTTACACAAACCTGTGGAGTCAATCTTGAGTGCATGCTGTCATCTGAGGATATTCTGAAATTTGTGTAGAATAAACCTTTTACTCAAATTGTTAATGTTGTGGAGAAATTGCTGAAGTCAAAGGTCAGTGGTGAGGTCAGGAAGGAAGAAAGTGTTCAGGAGCCTCTGATGTCTTATGCTGTATTATTTATTGACGCTTGTCCAAGCAGAATTAGAGACACTCTCAAAGTTCATCAGAAGTGCCTGAGTCGGTCTCACATTCTGCCGAACTCATCCTGGTGGATCGACTTTAAACCCCAAGATAACACCACAAATACTACACGCCCCAGAATTAGTCACAGAGAATGTCTTTACCCATGGAGGTGTTATTGACAGCACATTCTAGTCTGAAGACACAGATGTCTGTTTACGCAGATTCACTCAAAAAAATAAAACATTGGATTTACTCTACTAAGTTATGGCAACCGGTTGCACGAAACTGGGTTAATTTAGATGTATTCAACACAGTTATGTTGAGTTATAGTGGATTTTTTAAACAAAGCCATGTTGGATTTATTATACAAAGTCATATTCGATTTAGTGAACAAAGTTATGTTGGACTTACTGAACAAAGTTACATTGGAATTAATAAACTAGATATAATTGCATTTAAGCGGTACCATCTTGTTCCATCAATATCACTTATCAATATTCAAATAAATGACACAAAATTGAATTCCTTAAACCCACTTTTATTTATAACAATCAAGTGCGCAATTGTGCAAGAATACAGGCCAAACGTGGTGGTCATCAACACCTAGAAAAATACACGGCATGTGTAACCAATGTAAACTGATGCTTTTAAGTGCAAGTTCATCTTAAAGTTACATTTCAAAAAATAAAAAAATTAATTGACTTTCAAAATTTCAATCAGAAAACATTTGGCTTTCAGATGACCAATACAAACAAAAATGTCAAATCAAAATAACTGCCTGAGGTTACTGTACTTTTCAAAAAAGCAAAATAAATGGACCATTATGCCAAGTCACAAAAGCGCAAAACAGGCTGAAGAGTGTGTCAAGACTACTGTAGTGGAAAGTTTTTAGTGTCTTTCTTTGGTTTGTCCTTTTGATTTTCTCACTTGGTATAATCACTTTTACTGTTCCTTTGTCTTGGATATCTGCTGTTGAAGTCAGGTTCTTAAAATGGTCAAAATCATTGCCCATGTACTGCAGTCTGAACTCTCCTTCAATTCCACAGTGTTTTTGAATCTCAAATTTAAGATTGTCCACAGAGTCCGGTATTCCAGACGGCAAAATTAGCTTCACATAGCAATCTTCTTCTAGGACAATCCGAAGCTTTGCTGGAGTAGACATTGTGTGCACCTTTACATCCGACTCTTACTCTGAAAGAGAGAGAATATTAGTGTAAAGTAGAGCAGAGCACCACTACATACATACAATTCACTGTTTCATGGCTCTTGAGATGGTTACTGATGTGACAAAAATACTCTTGTGATGATCCTATGTAGGTGCTTGTACACAACCGACAGTTAAATGTAGTTGAGGTTATACATTTTCAACACTTTGATTAGTATGTGACCTACTTAAATAACTATGAAGAGCATTCCAAGTTTTGAATATACACGGGCAATTAGAATAAGTGCAAGGGTATGGGTGCCTGCGGCCAAAATTGCCATGAGTTAACCTGTAGTGTTTTAGTAGATGGACTCTTGTTGATACAGTTGTCCCACAGTCTTTACAAGACCACATTCATATCTATTGAAAAAAGAAAGTGAGATTAGAATCAAAACATTAAAGGCAGTCCTAGGGAACAGATCCTTTAATTGCCTTGCCAGGCCTCCCCTCCTCTGGCAACCCACTGCCATATATAATACTTGACTTGACTTTTCTAGCCTTCTTCGATGCAAAATCATCAATTACATCATCATACGAAATCTGTTGTGCAACTGAATAATTGATGCTGATGATGGCAAGTCCAGAGAGACACTCCTGTGACATTATTTCAAAAGCTATATCACATGTAGCTGACAAAATGCCATGTCACTGTATATTAGAAGTTGTTTAAGTTAGCACAAGTGTACAGTAATAAAAAATTCCACAGTAAGGACGTCTGTGTGAATTTGCACTTGTTGTGTTGCAAACACAAACCAGACTAGGTTGCCTATGGGTGAAATTAGTTGCATGACATGATGTCAATTCTAATAGTTGCTAGTTTAGCAAAACTAAATACGACCAAATCATCTTCTGTGGCTAATAGCAACATATTGGCAAGAGGCTAATAAATATCCTATAGCTGCTGTCCCTCACGTCACTCACAGAAATCTGCATACCTGGGGCGGTCGGTAGCGTAGTGGGTTAAGCGGCCGCCCCGTGTGTGGAGGCTTCAGTCCTCGCTGCAGCTGGCCTTGGTTTCAAATCCCGCATCGAACGGCCATTTACTGCATGTCATTCCCCCTCCCCCTGCTTCCTGTCTATCTTCAGCTGTACTATCGTTAAAGGCCAAAAAAAGAAATCTGCATAAGTTTATCTTTGGCCCGTTTCTCCTCTTCTTCTTTTCTTCTTTTTCTGAACTGGGCACCTGATGCTTCTTTGGTTTTTTACTTAACCTCTATACCTTTGCCAACACCGTCGGTTCACCCGTCAATCAACCGGAGTCACGTGAGGTCACGTAGATGACTGAACAGATTCACATAACCCAATTAATTACATGTAGGTATATGGGTCTATGTTAATTCTATGAATGAAATACAATTTATTTGGAAGCAGTTTGTGTTGTGTGGCCTGCCGCCTGGGATCAGTCTATCCCTCGCCCCCCTCCACCTTTGACACATACACAACCTGTATGACTCTCAGCAGTAAGTTGACGTGACAATGATGGCGCCCACTCCACTAACTTGACGTGGAAATGAGTGGTATAGAAAACTGGAGTTTTTTTTTGTTTTTTTTTTCAGGGCACTCGTGTGCCCTCACATAGATTGCACTTTGGGCGGTCGCCCACATTGCCCAGAGCAAAAACCGGCCCTGGGTATAGTACCCACGATATACTACGACTGCATGGATGTTATGTGACTATTATTGTTGTGAGGCCTGGTTCGGGTTAAACCCTTTGTAAAACATCAGTGAACACAGCAAAATAAAGACATTTTTCACAGTTTTCATACATACTGGTGTATACAGTCATATGTTTTTTTCATTTTTCAGCTCATACACGTTTGTTTTCACTCTGGTCCAAACGTTGCACTGGCAGAGCTTCGTGTTTCCAATAGCGACTGAGCGGGAAAAGAGGCGCACAACGTCATGTTTATATGAGTCCCGATTGTAAAAAATAAAAAATCTATCTGGGAATATTACATTATTTGATTGATGTTTTCATTATGTCAGTTATGTCTATCGCAAGACCTGACAATACTGGACCTGGCGGATTCTGTCTAAAATGTCGGCATTTTGGAAGTACTTTAAAATCTCTGAGAGCGAGAAAGGGATTGTGGTTCGCAATGAATTCAACACCAACATTTCTAGAGGGGGTTCCTCAGCTAAAACGTTTAGCACTTCTGGATTAATAAGCCATTTGAAAGCCAAGCATCCGCCTATATATGAGGAATACGAGAAAGAGACGCACGGCACCGCAACTCCATCCGTGGCCAACCTGTTTGAAAAAACCAAAAAGTTCACGAAGGACAGTGCAAAAGCCATCGGGATAACAAAAAAAGTAAGCACACACTTGTTTTTTAATGTCATGCTTTTTGGAATTGTTTTGTTTGAAAGCCTAGCCTAATGGAAAAGAAAAAAAAAATGAATGAAAATATGAATGAAATAATAATTATACTAACTGTAAGTTCTACTGGAATATTTGAAGGATATTAAATAAACATTTACTTTCTTTGAAAAAACATGTCTACAAATGTATTCTAGGCTATTTATGCAATAGTAAAAATGTTCATTTCGGTGCATCCCTAACTAGCACCTAGTCAAAGCCAAACAATTAATACTGCCGAGGACCTCAAGGCCCACATGTGACCTAAGCATAGAAAATTCCATAACAGTTAAGATGATATTATCATTTGTAAAAAAAAAAGTAATACATTGGTCAAGATGCTTCTATTTTGCATTTGTTTTCAGAGGTCTAATAGTGTAATAGAAGGTGATCATTCTTCTTGCCATCACTGAGAAGAAAGTCTTCACCATTCAGCAGGGCTGTGCTCCTGAACTGGTCGATGGTCTTGGAGTTCTGCTCCCTGGGAATAAACACTGCAGCAGCTCAACCACCGATGACCTGTTTTGACTTCAGAAGCACTCTCACTGAGACTAGGGAGGTAAGTGCCTAGTTTTGTCAACTTTAATCTTGGTAAAGTGTCCATCATCATTATGTAATAACGTAAACAAGGTAGAAAACAGGCTGAGACATCAAATATGGTTTTATTAAAATTTACTCAACTGACAGTATTAAAGTGGAGATAGAAGATCAGTAACATGTCAAACTATTTGCTTGATATATTTGAGTTGACTAAATCTCTCACTGGCAAGTAGGCAGGTAAATCACACCGCTATTACACCTCTGATGCAATGCCATTTCACCAACAGGTACTCCTGTGGTACACATGAACTCAATGTGTTCATCATGAGTGAAAAATTCACGGTCATTAGATTTTAAAGTGATATTATGTTGTCTGAAGTTGTCTTCTTTTGCCATACAGGGTTCTGCAGGGGACAATAAACAAATAGCATTTTGTTAATGGCAGAAATGACTGTAAATCACAAGCCACACTGCATGAAAATGTTGTTGATGAATGAATGTTAAAGAAGTGTTTTATAGCCTATAGTATGAGGGGAACTGTGACTTACTGAGGCATCTCATATGTCCGGTCCATTCGCCAGAGATGCAGGTTTTGTAACGATCTCCCTCAATGGTGTAGTATAGCTGACACATGTATTCAACTCTTTCATTATGATCATAATGACTTTTTGTTATGTACTTGTAGCCTCCGTCTTCAAGGAATGGTGGAGTCCCACAACGCAAAAGCTTCGAAACTATATGGGTACAGATAACTATTACAGTTAGTGTTTAGTACCAGTGAGTCTATCCATGATCATTTTTATATATATATGTGACTGTGTTTTCTAGAGCATATTTTAAATTTGACTAAATTAATGCCAGACAGTTCTTTTTACCCTCACTGTCACGCAGAATAACATGACAGAGAGAGATCTGAACACCAGCTGAACTGGAACAACAGGAAACTGAACCACTAAACTCAAAGCTGGCTAATTTAAATTCAATTTAGAAAACTACACAAAATATTAACTGCGTTAAAACTAAAATCTTAAAGCTTTATGTCCAACTTTGTGAAATGCTTTTGAAAGTACGTACGTGTACAATTAATATTCTTCTTCTGCCATGTCCCGTTTTTGCATTGAATCGTGTTTTCTCCCACCATGGTATAATTATCATGGCAATGATAAGTGACCTCAGAGCCAGACGAGTATTCATCCTTAGAATCAGTCAGAATAAATGCACTCTCAACTTTAGGTGGGGAACTGCAGTGAGCAAGAGCTGCAAGAGAAGAAAACATGTACAGTATCAGTGATTTTGTCCAGACATTCAACATAACGGCTATGGCTCAGGAGGTCCACTAATCAGATGATTGGCGGTTCAATCATCTGATTAGTGGTCTGCATGTCGAGCAAGGTACTGAACCCCAAATTGCTCCCAAAGGTCATTGGTGTGTGAATGCGTATGATGGTTAGCTCCTAAAACTGATGAGCAGTTGACATGGCACCTTGCATGGCAGCCAACGCCATCGGTGTATGAATGTGTGTAAATGGGTAAATGAGATATGTAGAGTAAAAGTACATAAAAATAAATAAAGAAAATAAAAGTAAAATAATAAAAACACAACTTCACAATACCTTTTAGGAACAATTGGGAAATTAAGAATATTATTTGTTAGTTTGTTATAACAAGGTGTTGTGGAGAATTTTATTCCCAAACAAACAGTAGCAACATCAAAGTTCATCATTCAAAAATCTATTTAAACATTGTTAAATGTTTTAGTTCAGCACTAAGAAGTTTGACTGCTTTGGACGAGATTATTTTGAATTGAAAACCTTCTTACAGATATACATGACACGGTCATAGTATCTGTATTTATCTCGAATAGTTCCAACAATCTCAGCATTGGCATAATCGTTTCTGTCACATGCTATCTCTGAAAAATAAATAAATAAATAAAAATTGTCAGTCTGTACACTGAATGGGAAACAACTGCATTTAGTTTCTACATCAGAATTGATTAATCAGATTTATATCAATTAATTTGGCCAGTCAATTTCTTACAGTCTGCTTTAAATACATGCATGCAAAACATGGCAACAATGAATTGGTTGTTCTGTTTGTCCCTACCTGCACATCGTGGCGATCCGATCCAACCTCTTTCTCCACATTTTAGAGTAAATTCTCCATAATAACCCTCCATACAGATATACCTGACCTCTTCATTGTAACTGTATTGGTATTTAAAATATTCTTCAGGGTCAGCATCAGGAAACCATTTTGGGTCGCATGTTATCGCTGAAAACAACAACAAAAAAAGTCAGTCTGTAAACTGAATGGTGAGTAGAAGCTGCATTTTGTTGAGTTAGTTCATCAGATTCACATAATTTAGTTAAGTAAGTAAAGTATTCAGATATTTTACCTTCACTAAAACTGGCAAACTGGCAACACCACAGTGTTAAAGCAGATACATAACAGATACATAACATTTGACTCATCATTAAATTAAAATATGAAGTCAAATTTGTGAGTGTGTGTATATATGTGTGTATATATAGTTTGACAGCTTTGGCCAAGATTTTTAAAACCTATTTTTAATGCATGCAAATTTCAGTGTATATTGTCATACCACAAGTAGCCTTTTGTTTCACTGTATCCATGATTTAATCAAAATACCCACGTAGGATCAGCAGGTGTTGTGGCTTTGAGCTTTGGCAAGACATTTCTTTTGCATAACAGGCTGAAGATTGAACCTATATCTGTTCTGCTGTACTCAGATAGCTGTAGGGATTTCATCAGCTCAGAGGAAAGGCTTTCATACAGGATAAAAACAGTTGACTAGCAGTAGTCTGGATTTTCATCCTTTTGGTTGACTGGAAGTTACCTGTACATCCTGGAGACCCGTTCCAACTGTTTCCCCGACAGGTTAGAATAAATTGTCCAGTAAAACCTTCCTTACAGGTATACCTGACCCTTTCATTGTTACTGTATTGGTCTTTAAAGGGTTCTTCAGGGTCAGCATCAGGAAACCTTTTTGGTTCGCATGTTATCTCTGAAAGAAAAAAAAGTCAGTCTGTACACTGAATGTCAAGTAGAAACTGCATTTAGTTTCCACATCAGAGTTGGTTCATCAGAATGATTTTTCTGTTGAAGACAGAAAACACACAAGCATGAATATAACTACAACATATGTTCATAAACAGACAAATATTGTGGGACGGTATGAGATTAATTTTATTGTCCCGATTCACTGATTCATTAACTAATTTTGAGCAATTCTACTTTTAAACTCAATATAACAACGTTATACAACACTTAATGGACAGGTATGAGAGGTATTGACCTTCCCATATACTGGACTTAAGCTATGGTGTGAATAGAGCTTGTAACTGTGGGGATCTTGGTGGTGACTTAATTCTGTTGATTGTTATGGTGTACCAGCTGGGCATAAAATTCAGAGTGTATATTTACAAATAAAAACAATCATATCAGTTTGAACATTAAATGTATTTTCATTGTACTGTATTACATTGAATATATGGAAAAATGGATATGCAAAAAACACAACTTTACAATACCTTGACAAAGTGGATCTGGTCTCCAACCCTTTCTGGTGCATGTGGCCAGGTTTCTGCCATCTGGGCTCTGGTAGTCTCTCTGACATGAGTATCCTACAGTCTCATCCAATGTTATTATTTGTGCCCAATAGACATTCCAGTGATACACATGTGGCTGTCGTCGACTGCTGCATCGAACCTCTAGAATCAGAAAAAGACTTAAATGAATCAAGATTAGATTAATAATCCTCATCATGGGTTGATGAACCACATACACACAGTAAAGAACAATAAGTCCATGTTGGTTTTATACCTTGGCATACTGGTCTGATTGTCCATTCTCCGTCCTCTCCGCATGTTGTTACTGCTGAGGTGTGCTCAGGTTGAGAAATCCAGTACTTCTCTCCACAATTGACTCTTAATGTGTCACCAGGTGAAAACACATTTCTGTAAGCAGGATCATACGAGGTTCCTTCAAGGTGAAAACACATTTCTGTAAGCAGGATCATACGAGGTTCCTTCAAGGGGCACCGAGAGTTTACATTTTATTGCTGCAATTGTTGGGAAATTAAAAACATTATTTGTTAGTTTGTTGTAACAAGTTGTGAATGTTGTTCATCACTGGTCAGTTCAGACAGTTTTGACAAAGCTGTTCTCTCTGGTTCATCTATATGCTCTCAGAATAGTGACACAACTACTCTATGTCTATAATAATCATACTCAATGCACAGTATATGGTATTTGCCAATAAATAGTTATTTAACAAACAAGGAGATATGTTTAGACTTTAGTGGTTATCTGACTCTGTGAGCCCGCCCTGTCCTCTGAGCTCAGTTACCACAGTAATGATCAGAATGGTGCCTGATTTGGTAAACAGAAACATACAGCTGCTCTGTATGCCAAGGAGAGAAGTCACAATTCAGCATTATCCCTACAGTGACCTCAGGGCATATGTTTGACCCTGAGTAAGCCCCATATGTGGCATGCCAGGATAGAAAATTGACCATGACATCCATCCATCCATCCATCCATCCATCCATCCATCCATCCATCCATCCATCCACGTGAAGGATTACACGTAAAATGCAGGACGTCCTTTTCGTTGTACTTCAGTTTTTTGTCGTGCACAAAACCATTTTCAATCACGGGTATTTCACATGTTATTTCTGTTGAAGACAGAAAACACACAAGCATGAATATAACTACAACATATGTTTCACATTTCTGTGAGCAGGATCATACGAGGTTCCTTCAAGGGCCACCGAGAGTCTACATTTTATTGCTGCAATTGTTGGAAAATTAAAACCATTATTTGTTAGTTTGTTGTATCAAGGTGTTGTGGGGAATTTCCTATAATATATTCGATTTAATACTATATCATATTCAACATTGATCATACAGTAAAGTTAAGCCTGCTTTGGCTTTATGCGCTCATTAAAACCACAACACTACGTCTATTTAACAGAATCCGGCTACATATTGCATATTATGTTTAGTAGTATTTACAACTTGTAATGGCATAATAAAGATTTGTTTCCAGACAATTAATGATTGTAACTTAGGTTCACATTTAGTGCCTCGAGCCTGCCATGCTCCCTCGACACAGATCAGTTGGAAAAAGCCAGTGTAGCCAACATTGCAGCTCACTGTCACTTGTTTTCCAGGAGGGTAGCTGGCATCCAGATTAGATGTGTCAAAATGTTCATCGTACAAAGTGCTTTCTAAAAAGTGTACATTCTGTTGGACAGCAAGAAACAAAAGCCAAAAAATTGTATTTCATTTTCTTTTGTTTATCCCCACAACACAACATTTAACCCAGAATTCAATGGTAAGGAGCGTACAAATTACCATTTGGTCTTACCTTGACTTTTCACGGAAGTCATTGTGATCATCCACAAAAACAGGACCGAGCTTTGAGTTATTACATGCATTTTATCTTCATTACTCTGAATCACCAGTAAGTAAGAGTAATTTTTCTAATGCGGTGTAGTTAGTGCTTTCTTTGGTGTAATGCTCCTGCCCCCAGACTTTGCTGTGTTTATCGTTGTTGCATAAGGAGAGTATTCTGGTAAGGTTTTATTTGCTGTTTTTCCTCCTTGGGAATCATTTGCAAAAATCAATTGTGTAAACAAAATAGGTTGCATTTTGGCAGGTCTTCTCGTCTTTTCTGATCAAGGGTATATATGAAATGAAAAAAATATGTTGACCTAATTGATTGCTGGAAAATAAGTGTTTTACCGTGTTTGTTGTAACCTTTGCAAGGTTATGGGATTTGATGAGATTATGGGATTTTGGATGGTGAAAAAATGGAAGATTTACCTTTACATAATATTTGTCATGGCTGCAAATTTAGTTGTAGTTTAGGAAATGAGCAACAGTTTGTTTCAAATTTAAAACCAGTCCCAAATATATATACTGATCACAGGTGTGTGTTCACTCCTGCATGTGTTTGCATGCTCATGTCGTTTTTTCTTCTTTGCTTGTTGAACAGGCAACACATGAATGAATGTTTCCATGTCCCCAAACAGACTTAAAATGTTGTCAAAAACCCCCAACACTGACTGGTCACTATTTAATATTTTATTTATCCTTACCACATACAGATGCTTTCACAGAAGGGCACAGCTGTTCCAGGAATTGCTCAACAGTGCCCTCGTGAGGTGGCAGAGATGACATCATAAATGCTGAAATAATGCATAAGTAATCGCTCTTTATATTAAACAAATGTTCCTCGAATTGAGTTAATGAAGTCCATTATTGGTGCAGAGAGACAGACAGGCGAGGTTAAAACAGATGGATCTGAATATTCAAATTATAAGAGAAGCAAGCAGACGAGCAGAATGCAACAAATACAAACTAAGATGTGTTTAGGTCGTCTAGAAACAGCCCATCTGCTGAGTGTTTGTGCTTTTCTTCCACCAGCGTGCAGCTCCTCCATTTCTATGCAATGCATTATAAAAGATTATTCTTCTATTGACAGCACACTCAGAAACGGACTGTATTTAGTCTGCGCACCCCCTGGTTTGACACTTTCCCAGTGTCAACGCACCACATCCTTTTGGAGGCTGGCAAAAAAATAAATAAAAATAAAAATAATCAGTTGTTAAATATTGTGTTTTGTGGGTCAGTCTTGTTCAGAGCACAGCTAACAGGAAAACACTGTGAGAACAGAGGCTGATTTAAATCCCACTGGGCCACCCACACTCTTTTTCATCCCCATAGGGATCATGGAACCGTGCTACAGATGCACTTATAGGCATAGTGCTGCATTGGCTAAAAATATCCACCTACAGTATGGATTACTGAAAGGTCATAGAGGGCATGAGTACAGACCACAGTATGGGTGAAAACTGGAGCCATTCTACATTTAGATTGAAAGACCTTTAAACTATTAATCTCAAAATGTCTAACATGTTTTGTTAAGGGGAGGGAGAGTATTGCAAAACTCCACAACGCCACTATTTAATCACAGAGCCAAGCCATTATTTTCACACAGTACCTCCTGATAAACAGTACTTTTTAGACCATTTCTATATTTTTCCACTAGAGGACAGAAGCGATCCACAAGGATGCCGGAGCAGAAAACTAAAGGGGAGAAATGTGAAAAAAGCGGGACTGAATAACAGAAATAAAACCTAATAAATAAAGAATCAATTGCAGTATTTTAAATGACAGATTTTCTATTATTAAGGCATGGTTGGACAGGAACAAAAATGGACACAAGCTGGTTTTTATTACTTCCAGCAACCCTATTATTGACCTGAACTTCCCTGCCCAGCCTGTTGGTTTTGGTTGCACGTTGATAAAAGAAATATGCCGGGGGCATAAAGGATGAAACAATGCATGTTATCTGACCTTTATCTGTTTATGTATCAGAGGGAGCAACAGCAACAAACTCATTTAGTGGCACATAGGGGATAGATGGAGAACTGCAGAGCTAAACCTGACTGCTGCCTTTCAAGACTTTTCATTTTCAAATTACTATTAATAGATTATTTTTCTAAAATTATAGGCCATGCATCATTCTCATTAGGGGTAAAAAAAAGAAAAAAAAGAAGAAGAACTCTAATTCGGGCAAACTTCTGCGTTCAAAAGTAAGTTCATAATTTAGTATACATAAAATATACATGATGCTCAAGTGTTAAATGTTTAAATATTTCTTCCGACTGACAAAATTAACCTAAAATGTGTCCCATAAATAATTCTGCTACTTTTAATTTGTGAGGATTTTTATTTATTTTTTTATTTTTTATGAATGAAAAGCAGATTTTCAGTGCTGGTCAGGTGGCATATGTCTTTATGTATCTGCCATCAAGAACAAATATTGTAATGCTCCTGATGAGCGCGGCTTCTGAGTGGATCTGTTTGAGATTGTTGCTGGAGCGGCTAGCATGTTGTCTTTGGCTGCTAGGATAATCCGAGCCTGTTTATTCAACAGGATGAGCATGAATGTTTAAGCTCACAGCAAACAAACAGCCAAGCCCTCCCTAAGGATTTCAGCTTAATGCTAATGATATACAGTAAGCTGTAGCTATTTTTTCCCACAGGTTAATGAACTGGCTGTTCATCGGCCAAGCGAGAAATTTCCTTTTCCTGCGAAGGCTGACGTGTGAAAATAACAGATTGTCATGATAAGCTCAGTCTTGGCTGTCACTGGCTTTCTACACAGTCGATACTCATTTATGTTCCAGTGCTTCTCCCGCTTTGATCCTTGTGTTCCTTACAGCTGACTGTCAAGAAGAGACGTCCTGTTAAAACTCATGGCTGACCGACTCAAATCCCATCTATCTCTTCTACGCAGCTGAGCCTCCTGCAGCTCTTTGCTCTGAAAGGAATAATGAATGATTCAGAGTGATGAAACAGGAGGTCGCTGCAGAGTTCAGACCTTTGTTTAAAAAAGCCCAAACCTGGCCCATCAATGCACCGGGTACATCAATATTTAAAACCTGTAGATAGACAGAAGAACTGCATTCAACATCACAGAAAGTAGTCAGAACTTACTTGAGAATGGGCAATGAGACGAGATGAGTGTCAGTAAAGATAAAAGACGGGATCACATTGATCTGCCAGACAGCCAAAGCATGCCAATATATTTGTTCTAGCACTCATATTGATGATAAACAGACGAAGACTTCTCTTTTATGACCTGTGATTTATTGACCAGGAAGGTGTTGTCAATGTCTGTTATACAGCCATGTCTTTAAACTGGCTATAACTGATGTCAGTGTTTAGCTGTCCGGCCTACAACTTTACCACTCTCATAGCGTAGTTTTCAACTCCAGCAGGCAGCTGCTTTCAGCAGAAAAGACAATAAAAGCCCATTCAACACTACTACTACTAATAAACAGCACCAAACAGCCGACAAATAGCGTCTACAGCGGATGACATAGAAGAGCATTTCGCAACAAATTAAATTAGCTATGTAGTTCTCAGGATCAAGTGAAAGATAATGATGATTTGTAACTGTTGGTTGTACAAATAAGCAATCTTAAAAGGTTGTAAGGTATGTCAGTGTTTCCCCCGAATGGTGAGTTAAGTTTCTGCAGGCTTTAAAGTTTCAAAAATGTGCAGTGAGATCTTAATTTATTTGGGAACCTCATGTGTGCCCATTGGTTCACAACTTAATATTTTAAACTGCGGTTGTTAGTGGAATCGGTTAGTCTCTGCATCAGTAAGTTGTATACTAGGTTTATAGAACCATGATGGAACTGTCAGTGTGGTCTGCAGGTTGTTTCAATGGGTTCCTTCTCTGACAAGAATAAAACTGCAAAAATAACGTAGAATATTTTGAAAGGTCAAAATGTTAAGATCTTTAAAATGTAGTCTAAAAATACTGGAAATGTGTCTTCAAAAATCCCCCATGAGTCCAAACCGAGTCTGTATCTTCCTCTGTCTTTCTTTCTGCTCTGTCAGCAGTGGAGGAACTAAGAAGTCTGCAAAGCTCACCGCTCTCACAGTTCTCTCAGTCTACAGAAATAATTCAACAATGCAGCATAGGAAGCTGATGTAACCAAATGAACATTATTTCCTGAAGGCAGATGCTTTGACAGACAGGCACTCCATGTCATTTCACAGCCTGAAAAGAAATTTGACTTGACTCTCAATCTCATCTTAAACATCCATGTGAATCAGCCTTCTAAAGCTCGAACTGTTTGCGGCCTACTGTAATATTTAGGTTTGAACCACAGACTGTACAAAACATGGACGTAGTATGGACGTAGTATGGACGTTTTTGGTACTTTGGCGTCGGCTTCACAGAGGTTACTGATCGGTTTTAACTATCAAGTAGTGTTTGGAAGTTCAAGTCTTTTTACTGATTTGGTTCACTTACTCTCGGACAGTAAATTGAACTAATCTTTTATCGAGTCATTTTGTTCATTCACTAGTGCAGTGCTGTAGCCCTCTTGTGGCTGATGTAAACATGAGAAATTAACGAAAGACCGGTATGAACGAACCGCTGTGTGTACTGCTCGTCACATAGCCTGAGCTACCCATCACGTGACAAATGAACGATCAGTATGAACAAACCGCTGTGTGTACTGCTTGCCACGCAGCCTGGGCGGCCCGTCACATGACAAACAAACGATTGGTATGAACGTACCACTGTGTGTACTGCTCATCACGCAGCCTGAGTGGCCTGTCACGTGACAAATGAACGATTGGTGTGAACGTACCGCTGTGTGTACTGCTCGTCACACAGCCTGAGCTACCCATCACATGACAAATGAACAATCGGTATAAACAAACCGCTGTGTGTACTGCTTGTCACGCAGCCTGAGCTGCCCATCACATGACAAACGAACGATCGTATAAACGAACCACTGTGTGTACTGCTCTTCACATAGCCTGAGCGGCCTGTCACGTGACAAATGAACGATTGGTATGAACGTACCGCTGTGTGTACTGCTTGTCACGCAGCCTGAGCTGCCCATCACGTGACAAACGAACGATTGGTATGAACGTACCGCTATGTGTACTGCTCTTCACGCAGCCTGAGCTGCCCGTCACATGACAAATGAACGATCGTATAAACGTACCGTTGTGTGTACTGCTCTTCACACAGCCTGAGCTGCCCGTCACGTGACAAATAAACGATCGTATAAACGTACCGTTGTGTGTACTGCTCTTCACACAGCCTGAGCTGCCCGTCACATGACAAATAAACGATCGTATAAACGTACCGTTGTGTGTACTGCTCTTCACACAGCCTGAGCTGCCCGTCACGTGACAAATAAACGATTGGTATGAACGTACCACTGTGTGTACTGCTTGCCACGTGACAAGTTCATAACCGACGCACCACTGCTATCAAGGCTTGATTTAACACTTGCCATGTGCGAAGTCTGTGAGAAGTCAGTGTTTGCTCAAAAAACAACAAACATGGCTGCTAAAGAGGATAGCATAGATGCTACTAACATCAGTTAAATCAGAAATATTTATGCCATGGACAATATGTTTTCTCTCTTGACTACGTTATATGCTCCTCCTATTGGTTAAATATCACCTGTGATGAACAGATGATTCATCCAATCACTTGGTCTGTGATTTTTTTGAAAATGGCAACAACCTCCCAGGTGGTTTTCTGTTGTTAACTGTTAAACACATTGCAGAATACATTTCAAAATTCTTACCTTACGGCTGATATGATTCGTATATGAGTGACTTTATCGCAAACCGTATTTCAAATGTAAGTAGTATTACTCTCTAATAACACATACTGCTTAAGCAGCATGACACCAGGCCATAAAACACCAAGCTGGAATGAGTTATTGATTATTAGTCTGAGCGTAAGTGTAGAACCTTCATCCTTGGGGAAAGGTTTGGAATAAGAAAGTCAGGGATTTTGTGGTCTAAGCTCACTTTGAGCTGAATGGCACAACAGAGAAAAAAAAAAAAAAAACTACCGTAGCTGCATCACTGCCATCACAAGCTGTTAAAAATGACAAAGATATAGAGGACAGTGATGTTGTTTGAAAGTAATACTTCAATTTGAGGATGTGGGATGCACCTGAATCAGAAGACTGATTTGGTTCTGGCCTACACCTAATCCCCAGTACAGTCAATTAACTTTAATTCCACAGCAAGACGACAGCGACAGGGTTTTCCTGTGGTCGACTAACCTCCGTAATAACTCTTCATTAGTTCAGAGAAGGCTGAAAAGGGAATGAAAGGATTGCTGTGTGTGATTCCCCCACTGAGCTTAACAACGTTGTTCCTGATTCGTGTGATGAATGCCTCATATGTGTCCGCGTGAAATACTTGTCACTTACTTTAGGACTGCAGCTTTGTCACAGAGTTTGGAAATTGCACTCAGTGGATTTATGGTCACTGTAAATTGAGTGAAACGACAGAGGAACATGTGAGCAATATGTGAGCTGTGGCTTCTTTTTCACAATTGTTTTGCAATTAGTTGGTAAAAAAAAGAAGAAAAATGACAAATCCATTGCATCGCCACTTTGATGGACCATGTGGTGTTCAGACAGGCTGGAAGCAGAAATAATTATCTATGGTTCAAACTCAGAGCCAATTAATGCTGCTTCCGTCACACTTGTATCAAGTTTTTCCACACCTGTTGTGTATTAAAATGGAAATAACACAGAGATCCTTCTCTGATTTAGAAACACGTGACTAATGCTGAGACCTATGGACAGTGACAACAATCTACAGAAGATTAGCAGATTTCTTTTGGGACACTGTGTTATTTCTAGGAATTGATGTATACATCCCACCAATGTTCTTTCAATAGAAGAGTTTGCAGTGATTAGTGTCACCTCACAGCAAGAAGGTTCCTGGTTCAACCCCTGAAACCGGCCTCTCTACGGGGTCTCTGGCTTCCTCCCACAGTCCAAAGACTTGCAGGTTTAATAGGTTAATTGCTGATTCTAAATTGCCGTTAGCATCAACCATTTTACATCTTATTTTCATTAGAGTTTGAATGATTGCAGAAAATAAACTCTGCGGTGGACAAAGGCTTATGATACTTAATAATCTTCACAAATAAACAACACTTTCATGAAGCATAACGTCAATCACCAGAAGTAAAAAAGCAAACATTAGTTAACGTCACCACTAAATTTATAATTTAATCTTGTAATCAAAATCTAAAAGTTGGAAAATTTTGTATGTTAGAAAAGTTTGCAAGAGCACGAGCATTAACAAATAGTCTAGTGAGTAGAAGAGAAAGCAAGTTCTTCCTTGCCACTATCAGTAAGTGCTTGGTGAGAAATGTTGGATCTAGAGATTAAGTTGGTTATGATTTCTATATAAAAAAAAGTTTATTTGAATAGAACTTTTTTTGAAAGTATGTAAGTTTAAAAATTCATGGATGGTTTAATTTCTAATGCCATAGAATAAAACATGAAGATATTTGTGTTAACCACACTTATTTCAGGCATCTAACCAAAAAATGAGGTAACCAGTGGTGATAAAACGCAAACTCATTTGGAGGATTTAGGATTCATTCCTGCAGCACTCTATAGCTGATTTAAAAGTCTGGAATTAGTCTATTGTCAGTGATTTTGTTGAGACAAAAATAGTCAACGCTACGTTAACATATTCACCATATCAGCTTAAAAGGTGATGATAGGTGATAATGCCTCAAGTGTCGGCAGGAAAAAAGCAAACAAACACTTGCAGCTTTGACTCTACAGCTGAGAAGCGATGTTTCACACCCATTCTCATTGTTAGAGTTCCAAGTCTGGTTTCACATCTGACACGCTGGATCACATTGTGTGTGTGTGTGTGGTTGAAGTATGCTTTGTTTTACCTGCTACCGCACTGATGTCCACAGACTGATGTCACAGTGCACTGACCACACCTTCGAGTACACCGATGATAAGTTGGAAAAGTGGAGGTCAGCAAACACCAGACTTTCAGCTGGTGTTTAGGTTGCTCTTCAAAGACATTGCAGTTTCTGCAGCTTATGATTATGAAACAAATTATATTCGCAACATTAATACTAACCTCTAATATAGCAAATTGCTTTTGATAAAACAACACAGCAGTCGAATGTCATAATGATAACTGGGATTCCTTTTGGCTTAGTGTTGCTGATAATAATAACACACAGTGCTGTTAAAATCCCTTCACTGAGATGAGAAGCATTGCTCTCTCTTCTGTCAGCAACTATGTCATTTCTTAATACCCTTAAGCAGAGACAGTTCACCTGCCGGCTGCTCCAAAAGCAAGACAATTTGTTTGAACTTCATGCATGTACAGCATGCAGTGAAAGAGTGTGTGTGTGAGCTTGTGTTCATCCTTTGCTTGGTTTATAAAGTCTCAGACAGGCTTCCACAGTCGAGGCAGGTCAAAGGAGGTGAGAGTGCAGATGTATTTTTCTGTCTGCTTTACTTTGCAAACATGATTATGTCCTGTAGCCTTTACACGTTTGGACAGCACTTTAGAGACAAGACACTTTAAAAGCAATGGTTTTAATGCTACAAGTCACAGTACACCCACGAGACATCTAGAAACCTTCTGTAGCTTTCCACTGCAAACCCTCTTGAACGGCGCATACACCGAAGACGCTCCCTGATGTCAGTTTCTGTGGCTCCCCTGGAGACTCGATCTAAAATCAGTCGCTCTGCGGGGTCAGAACAAAATGGAGCCAACTCACTGCTGCAATATTATTTATAGATGGCCCTGTGATCAAGCTCAGCTGCGGCAACTGCTGCATCACATAAAACCGGGTCACTGAATATGTATATGTTCATGCATCCTTACAGATGTTATTCATGAGCTCAGGGAGAAGTGCTCTTAAGTCATCATCGGTGCTGCTGTGGGATGCAGTAAGAACATGTGAACACATATAGACACTTTGATGGATAAGTGACGTATAGATCTTTAGTGGAATGTGATGTCAGTTGTTGTTTCTTTGTTGTTCCCCTGATCTCTTCTATGGTTAATATAATGACAGGAACTTCTCAGTGTACATGAAGGCAGTTTCTCATTCTTGGTGCAGAGTTGTTTGAGATGCAGACAGTAGTTTCTTGCAGAATGGCTCCAGGGATGGCAATGTTGGTCTGTTGGTCAGTACTCCACTTTGGTCCAGACTGAAATATCTCAACAACTGGTAGATGGATTGCGGTTACATTTTGTACAGACAGAAGATGCTCAGAAGATGAATCCTAATGACTTCGGTGATCCCCTGAATTTTCTTCTATCACCACCATGCAGTTGGCAGGTTATGTTAAGTCTCCATCCTCTATATTTTTTCTATCTTTCTGTCTTTATGATATTTGGTTGACACGCAGATTGTATAAGTGAAGTAGTTCTCCTAATTTCATATCTTGAGGAAGTAGGACAACAAGATCAACTTGAAATTCATGATTCTGAGCCATCAACAAATGTAAGCCCAATATCCCCCTTTTAACTCCGTGTTCACCAGTAAGAATCTGAGTTTGGTTCCAGCAGATACCGTAGAGTACAATGGGTTTATCTTGTCTTTTTTTAGCTGAAAACTGTGCCTGTTTGTATTGCTGCACTATTAAAGCATTGTCCTATGATCATGAAGCATATCGCTATAACTCACTAGAACAACAACCAGAGCTAAGTAGTATTTTAAGCTGATGTAAAGAAGCATAAATACACTAATTTATCCATGTATGTCATAATGCAGAATAGTGGCCTTTCAGCAGTATCCAGTGTGTATATATACACACTGGATATATATATATATATATATATATATATTGCAGGTATTGGTGGTGGGTTAGCAGTTATGGTGCATGTGGTACCAAGAACCCGGAGCTAGAATGTATTGCTCTGATGCTGAAAATCAGACTAGGACCTCTGTACCTCCTGTTGTAGTATTTTCTTCCAGAAAGGCAGAGTTGTGAAGATTGGTGAAATATTTTACTAACCGAAAAGTTTTTCTACTTTGCCAAAAAACAAGATTCTTTTTAAAATAGTACATAACACCGTTGTAGATGTTGAGATATTGTTTGCAAATATTGTTCCTAGTAATTTGTGTCTCCTCGTCTTAATCCATATTTGCTTTGATCTGAGTGTCTGAATGTAGCTGGGATAGTTTGAAACTATGGCTTCTGTTTCACTCCAAGTACGTCTCCAGTTGTGTTTTCTGCCTATGAATAATTGATCTGGTGTTTTTTTAGAGACGCTATCTTTTACCCTCTGCATTTTGTGCCTGGGTTGAGCGAGGCCCTCCCCCACAGTTAACACTGGCATTTTATCTTCTGACCTTTGATGCTGTTTTTTAGTGTTCTTTCTCTTGAAACTTAAAAAGAAGAAGAAGAAGAAGAAAAAAACAACAAAACGCCCTAAGTCTTTGTTACTGTCACCTAAATCCAACCCGTGTTATCTTGGAGACTGTGTTGTCACTTCTTATCAGCTTTTTTCGCTGCTGGTGATCAACAGAGTTGGGTCAGGAAGTCTCTGCCAGGCCCTATCTCCTGTATGCCACGGCCGTATTGTGTGGAGAGGCACGAAAGACCTTGTCATTAAGAGTGCGTGTCACAACAGCAAGCACTGTGAGATTTAAATGGCCCCACAGTCCCCCTGTCAAGGCGTAATTTAAATGTTTTGGAATCACATTTGGAATTACATTGGAATCTAATCACAGGAATTTACATTTACACAAAAATGTGGCATGGATGAGGGGTTGGAAATATCATCCGTGGGTCCACCTTTTTGGTCCAGACTAAAACATCTTAACTGTTACTGTTTTCCTTTTTGCATCAACAGCAAAAATATGTATATGTACAAATGTCAGTACAGAACAAGAAGGAAGAAAAGAAAAGTAACCCTCTCCAAATTAAGACTGTATAATTGATGATTTAAAATAACCTGTTTCTCACAGTTAGGTCTCACCAGGTGACAGGCTATAAATGACCTCCTCTGAATCCAAATTTACAAGAAATCACACAGCAAGTGTGAGCAGTCGTTGGTTTCCGCTGATTTTTAAGTGTTTTTAAAGAAAAAAAAAACTGTTACATGTTGCAGTGCTGGAGGTGTCCTGAATGTTGATGAAAATTTAACTGGAAAGAAAAGATTAAACGATTTATGGTTTCAATGTGTTTTCTGAAGTATCGTCCTCTGAAATTTCCTTTTCCACCTTAATATAATGGAGGTAAAAGGAATTCTGTTTGGGGGTGCTCAAATTTGAAAAACTCAACGGCACTAGCTCTTTCCAAAAAAACAATGTCTCAATTGCTCAGGATATAGTCCTCAAACTTGCCGTCAACAGTTCTCTATTTTTTCAGTGCAAATAAGTTTAGTTTGAAAGTCTTTGGATTTTATCCAAATGTCGGGATATTGTTTCTGGAAAAGCAAATCTGTTCATTTTTATCCACACTAGGAGCATAGCATGGAAGAATGTCAGTGTTGATTAATTGGTTGGTTGGTCCACCACACTGGTCCTGACTGAAGCACTTATTTAGAACAACTATTGGATGGATTGCTGTGAAAATGACATTCACAAGGAGGAATTACAATAACTTTGGCGATCCCTTAACTTCAGCACTTTTTAATACCTTATATACTAAATACTTCCTAAACTGATGCTGTAGTTTGTGTTTTTGAGAGAATTATGGTACATGGTTAATGGTACTGTATGCCTACTAAACATCAGCATGAGCATGAAAGCGCCACCAAGTGCAGCCTGTTAGTACAAGACATTTTCAGTGTTTAGATGACGGTAAACAAAAATTCCTTTCACCTACATCGTATCGGGTTTGGACCAGATATATCAGACTCAGGTTGTCAGCACATTAAAGGCAAACAATTTACATAGTGAGATACCAACTTAGAGGTAAAACACAGATTGAACTGACACGTGAAAATCAAAGAAACAGAATCTGTTGCATTGGCTTCAACTTTGCAAGTTCACAATGCCTTTATCAAGCTGGTGTAATTCTTCTTGCAGCAGCCGTGGGATCCAATGGAGCTTGTCCACAATATCATTTGATTAGTTGTTTTGCCTCGTGGGAGAACATGTCCAACTGTCTTTCTGGTTCAGTGCTTCTGTTTACATCTACCTACTAACGTCTTATGGTCAGCACATCACGCCTCTGCCAGGGAGCGTCAGGAAACGAAAAAAACAAAACACAAACCCGCAGAGAGCCTGAATTCATTGGTATGCAGCAACACGTCTGACTGGACATGTATACAGTAACAATCACCCACTATAAGAAAGGAAAGGAGAGAGAGAGGGTGACACACATGAAAAGCTGGCGAGTCTCGTCTCCAGTCTGAACATGTACAGAGCTCTCTATTCCCTGAGCTCAATGCCTCTGCTTTTGATCCTGTCAGCTCTGCGCGGCTCTCTCGGACGGGTCACCGAATGAGAGCTTTGGGCCTCGCTCCTCCACAGGGAAGAAACCTGGACCTCAAAGAGAGGTCAGCAAGAGAAACTCAAACCTCCGGGTCCTCGGGGAGAGGAGACAGACTGCTTATCAGAGGCTTATCAAGCCATAGTGGGTTATATGCACAGTCAAGCCTTTGAGAATTGGTATTAAAACTGAAGAGGTAAGAAGGAGGGCGAAAGGATGAGGGAGTTATGGGGCAGTGAGAAGGGGTTGGGTCTCTGAGGGAGAGAATGAAAGAGATTAGATGAACTTCAGTGTCATCAAGGAAGACTTTTCTTTGTCTCTTTAATCAGTTCCTCCTCCTCTTTCTAAAAACAGAGACGGAACAAGAAACAATTGTTGGGATAAGATTTAATTTATTCCAGGACTATAAAGACTTGAGGGGCTATTTAATTTTCATTAGAGGCCCTGATGCTCATCAACAAATTCAATATGTTTGCAGAGCATTACAGGGGCTCACAGTGGCAATCCGAGAGGAAGCGACCATATCAATTCACACAGACTGTTCTATGTGGAGTTTACCCATCTTTATTAGCATGACCTCCCATATTTTTCAAAAATGACTTAATTTGAATGATCATGTCTCAGGTCAAGTCACGAGTCTTTAATTTCTGAGTCCAAGTTGAGTCACAAGTCATTTATTTTCAAGTCTGAGGCCGTATCCAGACCAAACCGGTGGTGTGTTTATTTGTGCGGAACGTAACTGCCATGAAACAATCAGAAAATAACTTTTTGTTTCGCTGCCAATACCAGTGCTCCCTCACTCTCATTCATTGTCTATATTGCTCAACCACTGCTCCCTCTCTCTCAAACCTTAATAGTACCATGTAACATGTTTTCCTGATACAGTTTAGAAATCAAAAGCATAAAATAATATCAGGAAATTAACATATAGACTTCTAACTCCCATGACTAGTTTTAACTTATATCCCCCAAAGTACTGACTAATGCACTTTAGTGTTTTTGTGACTTCAAGAAAATCTGTCATTAAAACAGAAGCTGCAGCCGTCGGGAATAAAAACAGACATCTGCTCATTCCAGCTCACCATTTTGTTCCCTTCTCTTTGCCTTTTTCTTCATCTTTGATGTTCAGGCGGCAAACAGTTGAATTATCTTCCTCAGCTGTCGGCTGTCTGTCTGCATGACTGTGTGTTTGCCCTCCAACAGACTGGAAACACATCCAGGATGTTTGCTTGACTTCCACCCTGTAGATACATGTAGTCTTCAGCCTGCAATGAAAAGATTAAATACAGTATATTCCAGGGAATGGATGTGTTCTCCATCAAATACAGTGTTTAGGGTCTAATAAAGGCCAAAGAGGTAGACATTATTAGGATGTGAACAGATACAAATAGCATTCTCTCCGACACAGTTTCCCACAAACGACACAACACGTCTTCTTAGTCTGAGTCCAGTCTTATCTGAACAAAGACTTCCTGAGAATCTCGCTACAATCAGTAGATCTCTGTGCAGTGATACGAGGAAATCTGGTGTCCATGGGGAATAAATGTCCATAAATCAGTTTAGAAAAAATAATCAGATTCAGACTTTTTCTTCACTATCAAGAGTAACCCAGGTCATTTTTGTTCACTGCTGGCTAAAGCAGCAGCGTGTCTATTCGTGGGGCAGATTTGCCAAAATGTGAACGATTTTTTTTGGTTGTAGGCCAAAAACACAGAGCTGTGGATAGTTTTTAATCCAATATTCAGACATTCAGGCAGTGCAAGCTTAGCTGATCTTCCTTTTTACCTGATGATTCAATAAAGCCTGGCACCCTGCACCACTGGTGCAAACCGAAAAGCCTAATTAAATGAATGTGTCACATACAGTATAATTATACAGTGAAATGTATTTCCATGAGCTCCTGGTGTAACACGAGAGTAATAAAAACATATATAAACATATAAATAAGAAGTTAGCCTTTCATTGCATGCACAACCTACTCTAAAGAAACATGATACAGTATTACATAATATACAGTCAGCTCAATGATATTTGATGGGTTGCCGTGAAATATTGTCATTCATGTTCCCCAGATGATGAATCCCAATGACTTTAGTGATACCCTAAATCTCCATAGCCACACCAGCCGGTCAGACATTTTACTATTTCAGTAAAATATCTCAGCAACTACTCGACAAACCACTGGCATTACTTTATGGTTCCATAAGTACCATGGTTACTTTAGTGATCATCAGGTCAAAATCTGGTATACTACTTACGTTGTTTTATGGCTAAATACCTGAAATTACGATCAAACACCTTAAATCATGTGACACATAAATGTAAATAAAGAAAGCAGAACATATACTGTATAAAAATTATAGTCATTTTTCTTCACAGAAAACAAAGAAATAACATTTTATTGCAACTACAGTCGTCCCTCGCTATATCGCGGTTCACTTTTCGCGGACTCGCTGTTTCACGGATTTTTTTCAGTGTAATTTTGCATGCTTTTTTTATTTACAGCGTACTGTACAGTATGAACGCGCATTGTGTTCTGCGTCCTAAATTGGCTAAGGGAGAACCGCACGTGTTCTGCGTCCTGTTTAAGGGAGTACTGTACAAAATGCGTGTAAAAAGGTGTATTAAAGTGTGTGGTTAGGGGTTTTACGGCCTTAAAACATGTATAATAATTGTAAAACTTACTTTGCGGATTTCGTTTATTGCGGGTTATTTTTAGAACGTATCCCCCGCGATAAACGAGGGACCACTGTATTGGCAAAATACTTCAAATAATAGGTTGGTTGCTGATTTACAGATGCAGTGCAGTTTTTAATATTACAGAACTGTGTATACAATTTAAATTAAAAATGTAGTTATTTTGTATATATTTATAAATTCTTCTGTCTGTACAGTCTCTTACCCTTACTAGTGGACAAATGTGATACTTAACATGGCATCGAAACCTCTGCAAACTCTTCCTGTTTCTCCATTTGCCAGTGGGTTAATAGTGATTCTGACTTAGATAATGTGTATCTGTGCTGGTCAGCTCCTTCTATTCTGTGTTGCATTTCATGGTGAGAAAGACTCTTGATCCTCTGAATAACCGTGGGATAGAAAACTAGAGCAGCTCGTAATGAGAAACGCTGACATGGGGAAAACTCTCACTAGCCTAGACTAATGACGCCTGATTGGTTATAGGCAAAAAGATGCAACCATAACTGTGTGCAGGCCAATTATATTACATTTCCAGCAGGGAAAGTGAAGTATATATTGTGCTTGGAGAAACCAGCCAGAGAGAAAAAAAAACCTTACAGATACACAGATGTGAACATCAAATTGCATCAGTATCAAGGCTGGAAGAGTGGAGGCCTCCGAGTCCTCCGGGGATTCAAAGAGACTGTTTTAGTAGCAAAAAGAAAACAAACATTCTCCTTGTGAGGAAGGCAGTGCACCAAGAGCTCAGAATAGAGACATCATTCCACATCCACCGTCTATTCCACGCACCAAATAGATGCAGTAATGGATCTACGACGTTTCTGCAAACGTTTTAATGAAGCAGGAATTCAAAGCAGACCAAAGCTGTCTTCCTTAGTTACAATCGCTGCAGATGTTTTTAGGGTCTTCCCGAGCTCACTGTTCTTAATCCACACACACACAAACTGAGGCAGTCACACCAGAAAATCCTGTAACTGCACAACGCCTACACTGCGGGAAAGCCCGATTTATTTTCCACTGAATGACTCTGTGTGTTTGTCCTTTAGGAAAGTTCTTCCCATTGAGTAAAGTGCGACCCCTGACTAACGAATGGATATTTCATGTTATAATCAATGACAAAGCAACAGAGCAACTGACAACTAGAACATTTCTAAAGAAATTTTGAGTGTGCCTGCTCAGTAAATTCAGTATTAATACAACAAGCATTGTTCTGTTATAGTGTTCATTATAAGTGTGTTCAAATAAGGACTTGGGGGTCAGGTTGTAAACACAACACTGATATATGGTTACATTTACATTGATATGGAGAACATAATGCAAACAGTGGCTTATTTTCACATGCAGAAGTTACAAAGCAACATCTTTTGCATGCCTTTCCAATACTCAGTCTTTTGGCTCTTTAGCTGTTAAATATTTGTAGCTGAGGAGAGTTTCAGATAATAATTCTCTGTAGGTTCATCACGAAGAGTCACCACTTTCACCTGTCACCTGTTCGATATCTTGTTAAAATAGAACTGTTACTTTAAGAAGTAAACAAAAAGTTGCTGTTCCAGCCCTTTTTAAAAAAAAAAAAAGTAACCTCTCAAAATATTGCAGCTAACTAACAACGTGTCTCTTGCCTCGTAAGCAGACAGATAAACTTTTAATGATGTTTTTGATTTCTGGAAAAAGCTAAGACACAATTAGCTCTAATTAGAGCCCTTTGCACACTGCTCGAACATATAGAGAAATCCAAAGTTTGACAGACAAGCTGTTTTTCTCTGTTTGACACAACTGTTATTGAAAGCTTGAGTGATTACAATGCGTCATTTAGATCAAAAATAGGCACTCACCTGGACTTAATTTCATAATGAGTGTTAATAGGGCTAATTGATACCTGCTGCAAATGTAATCAGCAGGAACACAGTGGAGCGTCGTGTGTTAGATCCCACAAAGAGCAGAAAGACCTGAATCCTTATTTCACAAATTTTCCCTTCAGGACTAACCTTGATTAATTTCAGTCCAAAATTTCCTTTTTACTGAGGTAATGTTAAAAGTTAGGTTCAATTTTAATGCCATGGAGTTGGCCTTGCCTTTGAAAATATACTCTGGTAGATATTCACAGATATTTTAGAAGATGCATCTTTCTGACAGCTAAAGCTACGTGATAAACCCCCCAACACAGCAGATAAGACTGCAGCAAGGTAACATTTGCCTCTATCTGCTAATATACTGACAGTGCAAGTAGATATGACTCGTATAAAGATTTGAATTATTTACACAAAGTGAAACATCAAAACAGTTTGCCAATTAATGAGCCAACAGGTGCAGATGGATGGTAAAGGTCGCCCTCGATGTGATTACGCCTTAACATTCAAGTTCCCATCATCAAAAAAGCCTCTGTCCCTCAATCGGTATTCCATCTGGCAGCGGCGCAGCAAATCAACCAATCATAATTAGCATACGAATCGTTGGGCTCATGAAAGCGTGCGTTTCATCTTGTTCCTCTGTCGCCGCGAATATGAAACCTCCCATTGTAAAGCGCTAACTTTTGCTGAACGTATGACGGAACAGGACGTTAATAAGCAGAAGATGGCTCGCCTTCTTCTTGTGGCTGTTGTAAAAGCATCAGGCCCCTGCACTCAGTCTGTCTTCCCACACCTCCACACTCTTCCTCTATGAGAGCTGGCAGATCTGGAATAGGAGCCAATATAGGCCAATGGTTAATGCATGAGAGACAGTACTTAGGACTAATGGCAGCTGCAAAGTGCAAAATCAGGCTATATGAGGGGAAAGAGCAGTAAGACACAAAAGTAAAGTGAGGGAGAGGGAAAGAAATGGATGAAAAAGGAAAGGGCAGAACCAGTGAGCAGACATGATGTGTGGGCATTGCTGGGTCTAGAAATGTTTCACTTTGGGGGCAAACTGGGGCAACAGTTTTGAAGATTGAGGGCACATTTGTAAAATCAGTCAAAAAAAAAAATCCTTCTTGTTCTTGGCAGTAATAAATACATCAATAAATATCTGCTTGTGACTCTGAATAGCCTAAAGGGCCTGCACCCTTCCCACATAGGAGCAAGACAGCCAGACCGACGGAGTCTGTCTTGTTCTGTGTTTGTCTTTTTTTTTGTCTCAGTGAAGTTATTTGTCTTTCTGCTCATTCTGGATCTCCTTGTGGTCTTTTTTTTATATGTTTAGTCTCTTCATGCGTCACTTTGTGTTTTCAGTGTCTTTGTTGTCTTTTTTTTAATATCTTCGTTGGTTTATTTTAACTTTCCAATGAAATTAATGAAATTAAATGTTATATTATGCTCAGCGATGCGTCCATGCCAACTACCTATCACTCTAAGTCTATTAGCGGTAGCCACGGTGCAAAATACAGGGGATCTCTGTTTCTCTTCATAAGACATGAGTTTTTGTCATTTTAAATCCTTAAAATTAAGCTATTAATGATGTATGATTAATGCATGATTCATCACTAATTCACTTGAATAAAGATGCTAGAGATGCATGCTATTCCTTCCATCACCATTGGCACAATATCTTAAACTTCACTGACTTTAACTCAAAGCAGTAGATGGTTGCATTTGATACATATGATATATATAATATAATCGTCCAACATCAGCCTGCCCTGCTTTAGTTGATGTTTGGTTTTTAACCCATGTGGTCATTAACTCATTATTCTAAATCAGATGAGGCATGCTGTGAGAACATCCAGCCAAAATTAACTAAGGTCGTCCCCAAGATGCATCGTGCAGATTGGAGGCCCAGACAGGGTGCTGCTCCAATCAGGAATCCTCCAGCTCTTCAGGAAGGGGCGACGAGGGTGGCCACGCCTTAGCATCTGCAACCAACCACACACCTAGTTCAGCATCTAGAAAACGTATATAGGAGGAGTGTCGGAAGCAGCTGTGACACCATAAAGCAAATAGATCATTGCATTTGCTCACCCGCCGCGGTAAAAAAAGCAAGCTCTCCAATCATATTCTGGGGGATCGCTGCATGACCCTCTGCTGTGTGTGCGGGGGGTGAAAGAGAAAGGAAGATAGAGAGAGAGACATTATGGTGATGTGATGTCAGTCCACACTAGTCTCCCGGGTCTGCCCTTATTCAAAGGTTTCAGGTTGCTCGAGGGTGAAAGGAGGTGCTGGTGCCTGGATGTCACATCTACAGAGGTAACAGATAATAAGGAGTGGGTGTCTGACAGATGACCTGCATGAGGAGCTGTGTTGCAGCCGTGCAGCCAGAAAAAGAAAGCATGATGGGTGTGGTGTGGATTTGAGAAAGAGTCGCAGGAAATATTCATGACTCACAAACTAAATGACTTTAAGGAAACCTTTTTACACAGCAGCATTCATCAAGTGTTAATGAACAGCTGAAAGGGTACAAATGCAAATGCAGGGACTGGGAATGGGAAATGAGAGAGACAGATGGAGAGACAGGGAACCAGAGACTGAGGGGGGAAAAGAGGGAGAAAGAGAAAACTATCATCGCTGTGATGAATGAGGGTGGTGGCAGAAGCCCTCAGGCGATCACTCAGTCACTGAGACAGGCTTCTGTGGCCCTAACTTCATTATCATGACACAGTCACATCAACACACTCCTTCAGATAAGAGCACAGCAGAACTCGGCTCTAGAAAGGATCAGTTAAACTGGTCGGGGTTCAGTGGCTTGTCGCAGATAGAGAGGATGGCTCGGTTCTATTCAGGCTTCAGATGCCTGTCAAGGCCTCCTGTTCGTTCTTTGGGAGAATCTGACACACTGTATGTTAGGGTTATACTGATTTTTGACAGACTTCTTAAAAGATAAGTCAGAAACTGTGATTGTGTCATGTAAATAATGAGAGAATGTTCAGGGAAAATCTGTGTTCCAAATGGTCTAAAGCAGGGGTCTCCAAACTACGGCCTGCGGACCTCTCCCCAGCGCTGGCTGGCCCCCGCCGGGCGCATTTCCTCCGTGGCGGTGCGCCGCGACCGGCTCTGGGTCGGCTTGGAAAGGCTCGGGGGCGAAGGTGGCTCACGGCTCCAGCCCTCCTGCCCGGACCTCGCCACTTCCCGGGGCCGTGGACTTAGTGCTCGCTGCGCCCTCTCCGCTACTGTCAAATCGCAATTTATCGCAACTTTCACTTCCTCCCGCAACAAAATCGCAACAAAAATGTAAAAAGCACCGCAAGTTTCACGGAAATTTTTTTTGAAAACCTCATGCAACATCAGGCATTTAGGCCACAACTATTTCAAAAAAGGCCCGCAAAATCCTGGTGGGACTGATATAATTTCCGGTTATAGACTGACCCCGGCCCCCCATCACTGAAAGGCCCGCACCAAAAAAAGTTTGGGGACCCCTGGTCTAAATACTGAGAATTAAAGGACTTTACACAGAAACATAGTGTGTGAGTTGTTCATCACAAAACAGATTGTTTGTTTGTCATTGCTTAAAATCTGAACTACTCTTACGTACTCTTCAAAATGTGCCAAAGAAATATCTGTCACTGCTGTTCTTGAAGTTTGGTCAGAATTAGGCGCGACCATAGACAGTGTAAACCTTGATGTCGTATCCATGATGTCCATGATGATGTGGTGGCTTTGGCAGTCCTGTCTCCGAGCTCCCTGCTAATCTAAAAATGGGCAAAGACCTGGATCGTAGGTGGAGTTGTCAGCCCAAAAAACATTGAACTCAGCAACGCTAAAGTGAACATAAAGCTAAAACACTAAAAAGCTAGTGGGACTGCACGTGAGAAATTAACGTTTGTTTGTCGTCGCTTCAAACACCTTTCACATTTGCATCCATTTGTGGTTGTTCTGTGGAGTCTCTTTGTGGTCAGTTTTTGTCACTTTGTATTTTTTTGGCATCCCATTGTGGTTGCTTTAGTGTCTTTGTTGTTTTTTTGGAACCTTCCAACTAAAATAATGAGATGAAATCTTGTGAAAATGTCCCGGACCCCTGGGCCTTTGCCCGGTAGTCCTGCTCTGCAATGCATCCATGAAACGGTACTAACCACTGTGACTCCAGTAGGGGTGATGGTCAGGGAGCAAACTGAGCCGGAGGGAGCTGGCTCCTCTTAATAATAATGAGCTCCTCTGAAAAGATGATTTGTGAAATTTTGGAGGGTCTATAAAATATTGACAATATACTATTTTTGCCGTGCATTTCTATTTTTTTTGTATCCTAGTATCATTTAAAAGGTTAATATTGATGTATAATCACTTAATTAATGTGTGATTTTATTTTTATTAAAGATACTAGCATACATTAAAATGAAAAATGTACCTGCTGGAGCTAAAATCTGAGGAGTTTAACATTTATTGTTGGCATGTTTCACCACCTGTCAATGTGACAGATTGCATATGTGCACATGTTTGCTCCGCACGCTTCATATAGGTTCTTTGTGGATGCACTTGTGCTTGAACAGTCTTGCTTCGTGAACGACAGGTGCTGAAACATGTCCACATGAAGCACATGAGTGCTTCCCTCTGTTTGTGCATGCTACAGTACGCAGTACGGCCTGCTGCAGTATCATACTACCTGCTGGGTGTTACAAGGCGCTCTGAGAATCAAAACTAGGATCCAGTTTACAAGGTGAACATGGATACTTTTTATTATCGGCCAGGAGAGCACTCCGAATTCCTTATCAACCCATGCAGAAGATTTCCACTTGACGTCCTTCAAAGAATCCAGTGCCAACAAACAAGGCCCTACGCCTCAAGCGATGGTATTTATCATAATTGGAATTCATATCCAATTTAGTACCAGTTGTTTCATCTTTGTCAATTTTGTCCCTAGGTTAATTTTGCTTTACATTGATTCCCATCCTCCTGGGTGATTTGCAGCAATCTGTGTCTGATTACTCCCGGTTTGATTGATGAGATGCTGTGGCCTCCTGCGCCTTTTGTCTTACAGTGAAACCGAGGCGGTACTGTATAATGTGAAGACGCCTCACGATGTATAAAGCTACAACTGCTTGTTACAGAATCATCAGAAAATGAACTGTCTCGCTCCTGGCCCGTGAAGTGTGCTTAACGTGGTCAACGAGAAATGACTTGAAGAGGCTCTCAAAGGTTAATCAATGGGAAATACAATCTTACTAATGCTTTGTGTTGCTTGTTTTTATGGTAGCATAACAAACACAAAGGTAATGAGGGGAATAGTTTCCATGGTAGCTAGTGCAGCTGTAAACTGTGAGCCCAAAGATACATTTTGCAGTTAATTGAAATGTGGGAGGTGGGGATATAAAAGGTCCGTATCAAATATTTATGCTGTGAATTAGCCTCTTTTCAAATGTGAATGAGAACATTGCATAAAATATTCATGAGAGGACAGGTCATTAGGAAGCAACTTACACCATTTTTAGCTCGCTGGGAGAAGACAGTGAAAGAGAGAAGAAGCACGGCAAAACAGATATTTAGAGGAAACAAACAGTGTTGAATATAAACAGGAGATCAAATCAAATCCAGCATGCAATGTATGTATTTATGCACTGTACGTTATATTGTCCTAACCTACAAAATGAGGCGATGATGAGAAGATTTACTTCACACACACCCACCGCTGATTTCTTCTGGATACCAAAGGGTCTCGACTATTCGCAGAAATGAGCGGTTGTGAACAAACTGCCCCCTAAATTACAGACATCTGTGAAAAGCAAGAAGAAAAAAGAAAAAGGTTATCTCAGAAAATGTAATCATCATAAAGCCAATGAGCCATTCGGACCACACAGCTCACCGGCTGCGGAGAGCTGGGTCAAAATGTATTGCCGGCGTTTAGAGCAGGTGTTGTTTGTTAATGCTTCTGAAATTAAAGCACTCTGAGTAACACGGGAACGGCAATGGGCGCTGTGTGTACAGTTAAAAGCGCTGCAAGTGTGGTCTTTATGGTCTAATATTGAAAGATCTACAGTTTAATTTTCGATTTGCCTGTAGAATAGCAAATGGAGTTAAGGATAAAACAACTAATTCATGATCTAATTAGGCGACGACAAAAGAATCATCAATCCTGCTCCTTTAAAAAGAGAACAAGACTATGGGCTGTATTTTCATGGTGGAAAACAGATACGGTGATAAATCTGCGGCCTCTGATTTGAGACGTGCCATCATGTGCAGCCATCCACTGTGTTTACTTTCATTAAATCCCATTCAAGTGACACGAGGCTGTTAGAGAATACACACACCTCGGACTGAGGTCAGTTATTCCTGTTTATGTGATAGTCAGATTACTGGAACTCATCATTTCTGTGCATCACAAAGCATGTTCCTCACAGAGATATCAGTAAAACTATTGTTTTCTGCCTGATCATGGTGCTAGAGGAAACGTTAAAGGAAAAGTTCAACATTTTGGTTAATATGAATTTTCTGTTTCTCGTCGAGATTTATGTTTTTTTTTTTTTTTACGGCGGTGTGTGCCAGACTATTTCCAGGTTGCCAGGCAACCAGAGGAGACTCCATGAAAGTTAGTAGTGGTCCTGGCCAAGCAACAGACTCAAAACTCATGAAACCATATGTTGTTTTAATGCTTCGGTATTGTTTAGATTAAATATGACCAAATGAGATATCGTATTATTGGTCCGTTGTTATTACAGAGATTTCAGAGGTGCTGGTAGGCAGATGCGTGCTAGCTGTTACCCCCTTGTTTTTACTCTTCAGGCTAGAGTTAAGTTATAGCTGCTTCATCACTAAGTGATTGACTATCTAACATTGCCATACTAAAAACCATGCCACTCACAAGGCTAAAAACACTGACGAGCACTACAGTGGGTCTTAAAAATCAGGTACTATTCGATTCAATAAGATGTGGCAAATAAGATAATAAAATACTGATCACTCATCTTACGTTAGGGTCTGTGCACAGCAATCCTGAGAGTTCTGAGGCACTCTGATGTGAGTTACAAGTCCTTTAATAAAGCATCAGGAACCAGTGTCTTGAAGTTGCCCTTGTAAAGAGCCTCCTGAGTCCAAACACAGTGGGTTTTCTCACGCGTTGATAAAGGATTTCATCAGAGTGCTTCAGATCTCTTGGGATTGCTGACCACAGGGTCATGGGCTAAATGTAAGCTGAGCAATCACTGGTTTATCTCCACAGTCCTGGTCTTAGTTGCCCTCTTGTGAGGTACCCAGCAGATCTGCTAATACTCTCAAAAGGGTTTAACATAGTAGAAAAGCCTAAACAGGGACAGGGATGGCAAATTAGTCATGGCTAGAAATCCCATATGCAACACATCTGTATTATCTGTGTTATTGTAACCCGTTACAGTGTGCAACAAAATAAAATAGTTAATCCCGTTTTTATATCAGAGGCATGTCGATGTGCTCTAAGTAAATGGAGGATGTTTCTAGGATTTTAAGGTGGATTCACGAGGGAGAGAGAAGTCCGATTCCTCTGCTGACAGTGTTCTCACTGGACCAGAATGCAATGCAGCCACTAGGCATATTGTGGCATGGTCTTTTTTAGATGTGCATAAAAAGGGGGCTACTATTTTAATATTGCCACTTGATGTAGACGTTAACACTTCCTAATTAAACCTGAGAGGGAACTTTGTATTTGATTTCATTTGCCGTCCAGTAGTGTAGGTTTATTCAGGCAGTTTCAATCGGTAGCTGCAAATGCCGCTGGTAGGGGAGTAGAGAATTCATATCAATATGCTTTCTTTATGAACATGCTTTTGATTACTGTCATGAAATATAACGAGGGTATGAAATGCATTTTTCTGTGCTAAACTGTGCCACCGTAACTTGTGTGCTGACCAAGCCAATTGTATGACTGCCCGGCACATATTCTGTCTCTATCCAGACAATAAATGGAAGCACAGACAAGGACGCAGACCTCCCATCCATTATTCCTTCACCCAACTCACCTCAGAGTCAAGAGGTTGCTTAGTGAGTCAGTGTCATCGGTGTCTGGTTGAGCTCAGTTGCAGTGTGTTACATAAGGTGCTTTTACTATTTTATTGTAACCGATGTAACAGAGACGATGCAATTCATGTTTGCAGATTGGTTTACTGAAACGGCAGGTGAGGTGGGGTGAGGAGAGAATGAGTCGGGATGGAGGGATCAGGGAGATGAGAACAGTCGAGCGGCGGATGGAATGGAGTCGATGAGCAGGAGAGGATGAACAGAGGGTCGAATGGAGATTAATGAGCTTGTGGTTGTGTTGTGGTTAGTGCAAGTCGTTAGTGAGCAAGCTAGGAAATGAGAATCAGGGTTGAGGCACGATTCAGTGAGGCTTCACGGCCTCTGTGGTCTTAGGACGGTACGACTATTTTCTCATTTAAATTAGGATGTCATTTTCTTAATCTTAAATAAACCCTTTGAATGTTTGAAGGATCGGAACAGACCACAGAGGACTGTTTCATTTGACTTTTTTTTTTTTTATTATATGGACATGGAAGCAACTTCCTAGTCACAAAAACTCATGCATTATTCATGTTTGTATTACTATAAACAAAAAAGGTGAGGTCCAACACATTGCTGGAAGAAGAAGAGTGTTTTGTCCTTTTTTGTTCCAGGCTGTGTGAATGAAGTACATACCCCCCAGGTACTTACAGTACACTCGGGTTTACTGTACCATACATCTGGTGAGATAAGCTTGTAGAAATCACGGATTCACATGTGTTAAGAGGATGTTGAGAGAGGAAGACAGACTTCTTGTTACTGCTGAATATGCACAGCTGTTGTGTGAATGGTAGTGGCTGTCTAATCTTAATCTTATGGTTCATATAGTTTTATCTTTTGAGACTTTGATTGGACCAAACCACTAACCGTGCAATCAAGTTGAGGATATGGATTTGTAGTACTGAATGATCTCAGCAGCAAGCGTATACAGCTATGCTAAGCCCCGAGGTCGAGACATATATCAGTCAGTCACCACCCACGCTGCTTAAGGCTGTTAAACATTATTAAACAGTGGCAAGACACAGTCCGTGCCCGTTAAATTGGAGAAGTCTCAGTTGGAAAAATGTGTTCATTAGTTTATTTTGCAAGTACTCCCTCTGCTACTGATGGATTCCTTCCTTTGAAGGAGACAAGGCGTTCCTGCCTACTAACACTCCATAACAAAGATGGTGAAAGAACTGAAATAGGTTTAATTTCATTAGAGAAAAGATAATTTATGACACAATCATTTAGTGCTGCTATGATAATCATTAAATCCTACGTCGAACTATAAATCAGTTCCTATGCAGGAGGCTTCTACAGGACCCCGAACATCTGGCGAGGACCCCCTCAGACTGAAGTCCTTTCTATACTCTTGATATATTCCCAAACACACAGACTGTGTCTCCTGCAGAAAAGCAGCCGTGCATCAGTCAGTGGCTTTGTGACGCATCAGATGAGGCACATTTTTCTGGATCCTGGAGAAAAAACTTTCAAACGCGGCGAGATGAGTTGAGCTTCTAATCAGCGATTACTGCCAGGCTGAGGGACAGAGGGAAGAGGGGCTCCCCAGTGTGTCTCAAAGCTTATCAAAGCATCCACAAATTCAAACGGTGCACAGACACACACGGCCATGCTCCTCCTCAGTGTTTCAGTACACACAAACACAGGTTACCAGACCCTCATGGGCACTGAAAATCCAGCGAAAACACAGACACCTACAGTCCCATCTGTGCCAATCAAGCATTTACCTTTCCTTTTTTCATCTGTGATAATTAGTTCTTCTAAAAGACATGCACCGCTATACTGTTAATTATTGTGTGAGAATATTATTCTGTAATTAGCCACAACCGTTGACTCAATAAGTTAAATTCTTTGCAAAGGTTTTGATTTGTTTGATTGTGACGTTTTCATTATATGTTATATGTGTTATAAATGACACTTTGGCAGAAAACATCACTGCTGACTAGGGATGTAACGATACACTCAACTTTTTTTGTATTTGTGTATATAGGGAATCCAAAATGTTCCACACAGGTGATTTCAAACAGCTCGGTGCGTCCTCTGTTTCAAAGCTATTTTCTACCGTCGCCGTGTCTCTGTGCTCCGTACCTACGGAGTGACGTGAGTCACGTGACTTGACGCCTGACGTTGAACAAATGAATCACCAACCAGTGACTTTTTTTAAGATAACGTAACCTATTTCTAACTTTAAAAAAAGACAAAAAAGAACATATCCTTCTTCTCTCGCATTCGCCAAGAATCGCAATTAATTTTTTCTGTCAACCGATGCGAGTCGTCACGCATTTGTACCGATTTTGAATCGTGTCACGATGCATCGTTACATCCCTACTGCTGGCTCTTTTCTGACTCGGGCTGATTCTTTTGCAACAACCAATCACCACATTATTTGGCAAATGAGACGTGCTATACATACTACTACTACTACGTACTATAAAAAAGTTTGATGTTGCTTGAAATGGTTTTAGAATTTTGTGCATGTGTCAAAAATTTTCTGCGGATATCTGTATATCAGGGATATAAAAACAGTGTTGATATCTTTGCATAATCAAAAAATCTATTTGTGGTGTAAACTGAGAAACTGAATTTTCCATTTGGGATGATGATGTTTTGGATTTTGTCACCAATGCACATGATTCTTTGGAGGATGATGCAGGTAAGGACCCTCTCCCACTTAGTCACTTTACTCACTCTGCTGCAGCCTGTGTGTTGGTGTCCTGACCTGTTTGTTCGCTGAATTTCAGAGCTTTATGCTTTGGTTTGTCCACAGACCAGCAGACGGGGGAATAATGACATCAGCATGTGAGGGATTCATTCAAAATCCATTCAGCTGCAGCAACATAAACACATTCAAATGTACAGAAAGAAAAGCATGGAGAGGTCACTGCTCCTGATTGATATAAATTTCACCCAAGTGGCTGCTGAGGCAGAGCAGTCAAAGATCATCATCGCCAGCCCGATGCTATGGCCACCTCTGTAATGCGTCTTCAACTGATCCTCATTCTGCTGAAATGCAATGTCCCTGCTGAGGTTAGCGACCATGAAAGGACTCTCGAGTCAGACCCTGACCTGCTGGATCCACAGCTGAACGATTACGCATCCCTGAGATGTGTGACATGAATCCTGATCAGGCTGAGCTGCTGTGTATCCTTCACTGAAGTGAAAATAGGCACTCGGCTAGTCAACCAACAAATAAAGCTCTACTGCAGGAACCTTTTCAGGTATCCAGGAATCTTTACCTGCATTTTAAGCGAAGGAACCAGGGTCTAAAGTTCTTAACTGGGCCTGCTGGGGTTAGTTCTATGACGTATGAGGTATCAGGACTAGGAATATGAACGTTTATTGACGTTTTTAAAGGTGGAGCTTCTACTTTACTTAAGTATTTTCCTTTTATGGTACTTTAAACTTCTACTAAACAACTTTTCAGAAGGAAATTGTTATGGTTCTGTTTATTATGTTTTTTTTCTGTTTGTGCTCTTTCTGTTTCCCCCCTCCCCATTTCTGTTTTCCTGCAGAGCTTGTGTGTTGCAGGGGGTGTGGCTGGCTCCTCCCGTTGGCAGATGAGGCACACCTGTTGAGTCACACCTGTTTCCACTCAGCACATTACCTCCCACCTCATAAGCCTGGCCTTCACTCTGCTCTTTGTTGGATCATTCCATGCCACTCACTGTGTGCCAGCTCCAGAAGAACTCCTCTCGCCAGCCTGCCTGGTCTAGTTTCTTTGGTTTTTGTTTTTACTTTTTCAGTAAAGCAATAAGTATTCAACATATCTATCACATTGTAATCCATAAAGAAGTTATGACAGTCTTTAAGTCTTGAGTATTCTGGTGGACCTGCTGTTGAACTTTGAACTTCAGTTCTTTCTACAAATATTGGGTTTCAATCACGATCGACTAGGCCAGCCCAACAACTCCTTTGCAGTTATCAGTCTTTAATTTGATGATAAGACTTGGATTTTCAGTTGCTCTACACATTTGCACCATGTCAGTGAATTTTATTTTTGCAAAAATAAAGAAGGTAAATCATTAAACGTGTTCTTCTTTGGTGCTTTGCCGTCATTTCTTGTGATGTGTGTTTGTGTATGGAAATTTAAAAGGGTAAAAGCAAAAAAGTAAAAAAAAAAGTATTAGAGTCCAACCAATTAGAAGAGAAACCAATCTCAACATGGTCAATGCTCTAAAATAGAAAAATAACCAGAGAACACATGGCACATTATTGTTTCTCTGGAGATTAACGTCATGCCTTTATCACTTTCTGTCACTCCATAACTCTTCCAACATCAGTTTAAACATCACATCAGTAAATGACAAAGAGAGAACGTGACTGCTCTTCAAACGAATCTGTCACTGGTAATTTGCCTCAGCGCTACAGTTCTACAGATGGAAAGGAAGCACAAACAGTCATGCACATGAAGGTTTGGTTTATTTTTGGTTCATGGGCTTAGTTCCTGAATATGGTTTCTTTAGTTTCTAAAACTACTGTATTCGACTGAAAGCACCAATGCATTGCAAGACTGCTGTGTAGCCAAGTCCATCTGCAAAGTGTTAGCTTGTTAAACACCTAGCCTGGTGTTTCGGCTTAACAGGCAGCCCAGACTGCTGGAGAACAAGCCGCCAAGACAAGCTGGCAGCTGAATAGTCGGCCGGTGTCATCTCAGGTAAATAGGAGTCGGTTTTAAAAAAAGAGACTGCATCCTCTGCTGTTGTTTTCACAGAGAATTGAAGAATGAGCTCGTGCTCCATCAGAGGGCTGCCAGGGAAAAAGAAATGGCCCTGGAGAATGTCTAAGCGATAAAGCGCTGGCATGGATACAGCAGCCTGCGACTGTATAGCACAAAAATGTGGAGAGCGGGGAGGGTCAACTGCTTTCACCGGCAGAGTACCCACATTCACCAGAACTGAAAACCATATTGTAGTGAGCTACAACAGTTCTGAATAGAGGATTTATTTTGCATGTGTGGCTGTTCACTGGTGTTATTCTCTGTCATTTCTGAAAGCTGAAGCACATTTAAATAATAATAATAAAAAAAGAAAACCTGGCCTGTCTCACTTTTAAGCATCTCATCCATTTGCTTAGTCCTGCAGAGCTGCAGGAGTCTAAGCTGATTTTCACAAGCTCCTGTAATCATTCGGTGCAGGATGCAGACAAAGCTTAGAAACCGAGTGAGACCAAAAGAGTTCGGTAAACATGGAGAGTGAGTCTAAAAGTGTGTTCAGTGATATGTCATCAATCGTGTATTGAAGCCTGCTTTGAGCTTTTAAATGACTGGATACACAAATGATTCATTATATATTATTAAAATCAAGAGCATAGATGTATAATACACCAATAATAATATTTTTGCAGGCACTATGCTAAGCAGGCTGTGGGTGCTCCTCCATAACTGATTGAAGTCGCCAACATGGAACTTTAAAAGCTTTAAAGAAATGAAAGAAATAGAAATCCCACCGAGTTAAACTGTGCTGAATTCTTTGTTTGCTGTGATTTTTTTTTTATTACTGGCAAGTGGCAACACAAAAAACATGAAACTCCATATCTGGAACCATATCTAGTTTGTTTGGGCTAATGTAGAAACATAATGGTGCAACATGGCAGACACAGGACAGAGGTCGATATAAACAAAAACATAACAGTCCTCATAACTGACTCTCAGCCACTGTAAAAACTGACACTGAATTATATTGCATTAATTCAAGTTTAATTACAAAAAAAAAAGTTGAGGTTGAGTCGAAATGATTAATGGCAGTGAACAATCTGCAGCTGGCCGTGAAGCCCATTCGGTCCTATTGTATGCACAGCTCGGTGCCTGTAGTATTACACAGTGATCAGAAATATATGATAAGAAGTTATAATGATTTATATATTGCATTAAAGTCAGAGGAGGCCCACTCAGTCCGACTGTGTTTATAATGGTCATACAACTATCAAACCTGTGTTTGTGTTGCACGTCTGTTTATTCTTATTTCATGGGTGTAATTTTTAAAATGAAAATCTGTCGACTAGAACGTTTCTGTTTACTATGTTTGCTCTTCTTAACTTTGGCCAAAACCCACATCACCATGACTGTTAATTACTGGCATTCAGGAAGGTCCCAGAAGCCGTTTAATTGGCACTCCAGGGTGAAACGTTAACAATAAATAAAGCTTCAAGTTGATTTCTCACAAAGTGATAGCTCATTACCAAACAGCAGCGGGCACCATAATCTAATTCCCCTTGATGTATTCCACTTTGGCATGTGTGATCGGGTCATGAAAAGTGAATTGATGAGAAGTCCTGCAGGACAGGAGGAGCTTCGGAGGTTCTTTTTCATAACGGGGGCCGACAAACTTTGAAGTGAGACTTTAAAAAAAAAAAGTCCTGAGGCTTGTACTTGTTCATTAAAAAGGTAGAGGGACATCTATTTTTAATGTTACCAGGACTCTGTCAACAAGAATCCCTTTGATGTACATTAAAGAACCAGAGTTTTGATTCCCTTAATGTAAAAGGATGGAGAAAAGGCTGCCTTTGGTGCATTACATCATTACACATGAAAAAGCAGTTTAATTTAGCCATGTGCTTAATTTCAGATAGTCAAAGCTTGCTGGTTTTTACTGTTTTTAAATGAAAGTGATGTTAATTTGAACCCTATTGGCCAGGTGGTAATAAAGCCTTGCTCAGGGGCAACCAAACTGTAATAACTGAGTAAGCAGGCGTTCATGGATTAACAAGTTTCTTTTCCCGTCCTAAACCTTTTCTTTTCTTACCTTTTAGTCATGCCTGTGTTCCTATGAATGGCAGTGTTGGTTGGTTGGTCTGTCCACATACTGCGGTAAACGGTGTTAAATCTTCCAAAGGTTGTTACTGACTTTTCTCCAAGAGATACAGAGCACCGGCATCTTTATCATTACCATGGAAACTGAGGTCAGAGGATAGGGCTGTCTCACTCCCTGGACACAGATAGGTACATAACATACAGAGTCAGACAACAACATCGGACCACACATATATATCATCCTTGGCTGAAGTTAAAATGTTGCTGACAACGCCACGTAGGTGGCCCGCCACTCCAATCTTATAGTGGCGTACCTTCCGGCCTGGGGAATAGCATCCTGCCATCCCTCCCCAGGCCGGAGTACCAGGCCCACGGGCACCAGCAGCCGCTTCAGAGGGGTCCCATCTCTGGCTCCGGCCCTGGTGCTGGTTCCGGTGCTGGCTCTGGCTCTGATCTCGACTTCCACACCTGATGCTAGTTGTCCAACAATTAGTATTTGTCTTTAAAAAAGAGGAAATGACGGCCTGTCATGGCTCTTGGATAACTCCTATGTGCCACCAAAGAAAAGATCTGTACCCAGTACAGTACTGACCCATTTTGTCCCATTCTTTAGGCCTGCTTAACTTTTCTGGGTTTTTTTTTTTTTACCACGTGTACTTGGTTGAAGAAGGTGAAGAACCACAATAAAAGTTATTCTTCAGATCACGTCCTCAGGCAGCGTTTTCTGTCAGGCTTTTTTTTTCTTTTCTTTTATGACATTTGCTACTTGCTTTTCAGTTTTGTCGGATTCGTGAGCGTTCCATTAATTTATTCCTCTCAGTGCTCTGTGCATTACATTTCCCGTCCTATTCAAAAGTTCCAACAATACCAAATTAAATATTTTGCTGAAAAATGCCTTCTGAAGAGCGCAGCCAAAAGACCCCGTGATGGACAAAGAAAAGAAACGCAGCATTCACAGAGTACAGGGCAGGAGCAAGGATATTCTTTTGTGTCTGCCTTTATTACAGAGAAGATGAGCCTAAGTCTGGCAGACAGTGTCGAAGCGGCAAGGTTATACAGAGGTTCTCTCCAAAAATGTTCACTCAGATACAATTTTAAAAGCCCCTCCTGTAACTAATCCATGAAATGGGCAAGAGCCAGACAATCTCCTAACTGAGAGACATGGGAAGGTTTGTGTGTACTTGTGTTGTGTATGTGAACACGATCCTGTGGTGGAAGAAAGAGAGCGGACAGGTTTTCATACATTCGACACATTTACTGGACGTTCTCCGGGTGTGCACCAGCAAACAAGTGGATTTGTGATAGTGGTACCATTGTTTCTCCTCTCACAGACAATACGAGGCGGCTTCACAATCTTACACAATTACACGACACCTCCAATCAGCTCCAGTCCACTGTCGCTTTGGAGTGACTCCTTCCAAACCAAACCACACGATCACTGAGCAGAAACAAGAGAATTACATTTTCAGCAGTACTTTTTTTTTTCACACCAAACAACATGCAGGTAATAAGGAGAATGTTCTAGAAATGTGTCTGTGTCTTGGTTTTATTTTATTGTTACTTTATTCCTCTGACTATGACCTGAAAAACTAATGACATTTACACATTTTCTTTGTTTTTTGTGCGCTAATGAGCAAATTTTAGTGTTCTAACATGCTAAACTAAGATTGGGATCGTCATTTTAAGAATGTTACCCTCACAGAGCTGTGGTAGCCGCAGACTCGACTGTAAGTCCTGAATTTATCAACGTTTTTATATTAAAAGTGTCAAATGGCTACATGTATCGTGGAAAGTGTTGCTGGTTGTGGCAAAGCGACAGAGAATCATCACCCAACTCTGCAGTCCCCAAAACAATGAGCTGTCTTTCAGCTCATTGTTTTGGTTTTAGAAACTTCGTATATGGACCTTTTACTGTTTTGGTCTCGTCTCCACTCTGTTATCAGTTTTTATCTCCAGCTACAGCAGCGGGCACCAACCAATAAACACACAAAGTAAGCAACCAGTTGGTGTGGACGGAAACATGACTCTAAATTAAAACTTTGCTTTGTATCTGAGTCTGCATCTCTGGGCAGCTGTTCATTGGTTTTGTTGCATCCCACTCAACATTCAACAAACTATTCATTCAACCCACCTGGCCATAGGTGCGGATGAAGCGACTGCAAGAAAGCAAGTGTACGTCCAGTATCAGTTCTTTGTAACTTTTTCATCCGATTCCACACAGCGACCACAAGCGTGGTCAGACGAGGTTAAATGAAGCCCTCACTTCGAGGGAGTATTTGACTTCACATGTCAAAGGGATTTATTTATTTTTTTTGTTGTAAGATCGGGAGTGTACGAAGTGGAGAAGTTCGAGAAGTTTGAGATCAAAGGAATAATTTATCTCGAGTAAAGAGGGAGGAGAAATTGGGTGTTCTGACGAAGAAGATTGGTGCAGAACATACGGGCTGTGGGTTCAGCTTCAGAGTGTTTAAGGGCTTACCATGTTCAACATCAATGATTACCAGATTGATAGACACGATTCATCAAATGTCTTACTTGAGAATGATTTAAGAGAGCACCAGAGGTCTCTCATGTTGGTTAGGAGTAAATCTGAGATATCTGCAGAGATAGAGAGGAGCTCACAGTTTATTTCAGTCTGCTTTTGAATTTGATTGAATGTTTGAAAGTATTTCACACTACTTTTATTTTCTGTTTTGCATTTAGCTTGCATTGATTTTCTTTGCAATCAGTTTCCCTTGCAAGTGGTCCTGATACATTTGTGTTATTGTTCAGAATTTTTATCTTTAAAGTTATACGTCTAAAGAATATTTTGTAAGTTTGACAAAAAAACGAGCGTGTCATTATGGGCGTGAAATGATTTTAAAATATACACGAGCACAATAAACAAACAGCTGTTTGACTTGGAGTTTTCTTCTTTGAACGGTTAAACAGAAACCCTCACAATACTGTCCCTGTGCTTTGAAGTAAAAGAACAGAGGAACAAAGAGAGAAGAGAAGTCCTTGAGCTAGACTGGCAGAATGAGAAGCAAGCCAGGAGAGTCCAGTACAGAGGATAAAAGACACGATGTTATTGTTATGTGCAATATAAACATTTATTATTATTTACAAGGATAAGGCTAGCAGCACTCCTGGTTATAAAACATAAATCTCACTGAAAGACTAAAACACACATTGTGTCCATCTCTCAATACTTCCTGCCTGTGGTTCTCAGCTCTAAGCCCATTCCTTCCAAAATAAAGACATACGTTTTTAAAAACAGGTCACAAATCTAAAAAGGCTCAGTAATTTACCTAAAACGGCTTGAAACTGTCGACTAATGAGCAAACGTTAGTGAAACGGGAGTAAATAGTGTCTTTGTTGCCGGACTATTTCCAGCGGTGGATTAATAAAGATTTTCTTCTCTAGCAGGTATTATGCCTCGCCCACGGTGTGTTCAGGAGAGATATGGCAGGTCCTTTCTTCCTGCTGCTGACAGACTTTAACAATCAATACTGCTCCCAATAGACCTCGCACACCAAAACTGACAGTTCCACTGCGATATCGATGTATGGCAAACTGTGCAGTATCAATATTTCCTGTGTGCAGTGTGTGTATTCAACTGTTGAGTCTGTTTCTTGTTTATATGTTGCTGTTTACTTATTTATCATATCTTGTCTTTAATTGATGCTTCTGCTATTGTGCTCCCCCCTTTTTGCCGTCGTAACACTGGACTGTGGGATTAATAAAGAATAAGACTTCAGACTTTAGTTTCCATGTCAGTACATAACTGATATGTGCATGCTCGCCTCTTCATACCAGGTGTAAGGAAAAATGAAACGTATTCTCTGTTTAACTCAAATTACTTCTGTTATTGATTCTTAATCTTTTCCTTCTTGATCATTCCTTATTTCCTTTAAAGGATCAGTGGGATTTAGCGACATCTAGCGGTATAGTTGGTGATTGCAACCACCTTGTTTCACCCACATCTAGCGGTATAGTTGGTGATTGCAACCACCTTGTTTCACCCTCTGATTGTAGCGTGTTAAAAACATTTAAAGTCCTGTGGTGTCTTTATGTATAAAACCTTTTTTTATTTTGTCATGCATGTTGTTTTTCATTTCTGGAACACTGCAGACCTTTAAGGTCATCAGTCAACCATCAGTCAAACACCAACAAAAATAATAATATACTACTACAAATAATAATAATCAGCAGCTCGTACCAATAGCCATACTTACTAAATGACTGGTTTCACTTGATGGTGTTTCTCAAAATAAAACAACAGACGATTCAACTCTATTGCAATGAAATCTTGGAGTACTTAGATCGCTGTACCCCCACTTTGGAGAAGCAGACGGGGATCCCGACACAGAGCTATGTTGTCTCAATTAGCAGTTTATTATTAGTTTATTTCATGTCTCTAAAATCTTCACACCTGTGCTGAGTTGCAGGTTCTCTGCTAGGCTGTGAAATAGCCTAGAAAGTGTTTAGGGAACATCTGTGAATTAGGGGCTACAGAAAATAACCGCTGTTACAAAAGGATTGTCTTATTTTATTGACTGCAGGTGGATGGTGTACATCGGAGTGACTCAAAATACATTAAAGAAAATACATTACCCTTCCCTTGTGTGTCTGTCTGTCTGTCTGTCTGTGTGTGTGTGTGTGTGTGTGTGTGTGTGTGTGTGTGTGTGTGTGTGTTGTTGGGTGTGGCCTCCGGTTCTCCCTCTCACCTGCCTGATCACCTCACCACCTGTCCCTCATCATGCAATCAACCCATGCAGTATAAAAGACTGGCTCAATCTCCCAGACTCCACCACATTGTTCAGTCTCCCTTGTAACTGTAATGGCCAACTTTGTGAGTGGCTTTGGAACACGAGTCTTCGCTGTGATATCTGATTAACCTTAATCACACTGTGCTCCAGGAATTCGGCCACATCCAGCTCTGTCTCGTCCCTGCATCTACCTCCTGGAGTTTTGCCACCAGCCCGGCTCGGCTCACTGCAAGATCTCATCCTGCAACTGCACTCCTGCACCTCTGGTTCAATAAACTGTTAAAGCTGATTCTGGACACTAGCTTGTGTTTGCTATTTAAGTCTGCTTCCGTTCAACATAACAGTGACAGTAAAGTCCCATTTGGACTGGATTTATTTCTCTATAGGAGGTGGGATGATTCTAACATTTCCTGAGCTCTTCAGCAATTTTAATCCCAACCCCAGAGGGTGCAAGTGGGTCATTTTAATGCAATTACCTACCTACTGTTTATTGCCAAACTTGCTGGTCCTTCTGTAATTTAAATCCCGTCGGGATCAACTTATTTTGAAGTGGATCTCTTGAGATTTTCCACGGGAAGAGCTGCTAGTCCTACTTCATTTATTAATCAGCTGAGAGTGATATTCCACTTTTGATAGACGGATTATGATAACACATCCTGTAGGCACATCAAATGTTCTGTTGGGGCTTCACTTTATAATTTTGTGAGTCCAGTTTTCTTGACACTGCACTTTTGTTTTTGTTGTTTCTCTCTTTTTCTGACTTGTTTTCACTATCGCTTCCAGCAAAAACGTCCAAGGCCGACTACAATCAACCTTCATTGGAGGTGTGTTTTGTCACTGCATGGCTGAGCACAAAACGCACTTCTTAACAAAATGAAGACATTGTCATTTTGGCGTGCTCGTGGATTTGTAGACAGTTTGAGACACGTAGAATAGAACTGTCATTAGATCAGTGAGCTGTTTTGATATCTACAATATTGCATGTATTTAACTTAACTGAGATAATAAGACTTTAGACTTCCTTTATGAAAGTGGCCATGATTGAACTTGAATCTTCCCATTTCTTCACACACTCCCTGTGAGATCATTTCATTTGAGGTTAAAGGACAATGATGTTTAATCTCTCTGGATTTGTGCAGACATTTGGTCCTCATAACTTTATAAATACCAGAACAGTTACAGCTTTTGTTTGCTCCAAAACCACAGAACACATCATTAATGGAGACGGATGTTCATTTGAATCAAATAACAGATTTTAATTCAGTAACAAACTGTATTTAAACACAAGCCAGAGGATAATATTCATGACAATGAAAGCTGCCTTTGGAATATTCTTCCAGTAGTAATAGAAAATGATGAATATTGTACGGCAAACCTCAGTGGAGGGAAAGAAGGGAGTCTCTTTGGTAGAGCCCATTTTGAGTGACATCTGCTGGGTGTCCAGGGAGAGCTCAAGCATATTCTGGAAGCAGTAATTTCAGGAAATAAATTCAACTTCTTTATCTCACACGGGGGGTTTGTGGAGTTCAAGAGGTCCTGATAATTTCCCCCTGCTTCTGCAGAAGAATTGCAGACCATCAGCACTCGCACCGCAGCAGAAACACGGATGCCGACAAAGGCAACTGACATCTATACATCTCTGGAGAAGAGCACACAGCTGTTAATTACTAATGAAGGACACGCAGGGATTTCAGCCTCAAGGTCGGCTACACGAGAGAAAGAAATACAAACAGGATGGGGAAAAAAAAATCCCAGCGGATATATAGCATACAATTAAACCAGACATAATGAAGGTAATATTATTGATTTAATTAAGATAAAGTTAAATTACGTATGGCCTTATGGGGAGTAGAGTTCCATGTAAGGACAAGATTTAAGAAACTTCAGCTGCCCTTGCTCAAACTCTCTGCTGTAATAAAATGGAATAATTAATTTAAGTTTAACTTCTAATTAACATGTGAACAATAAATATAATTCTTATATATACTATATTATAATATAAGCTCATGTGTCTGAACATTAAAATCATTTAGTGGAGTCTTTCATCATGTGCTGGCATAATTATTGTTTATTAAACTAGCCCGCTTACTAATGTGACAGCTTTAACATGATGTGTTTTGGATGGTGTGAACGGTGCAGAAAATAAGCAACAACACTTAAACAATTATCTATATAACACTTACACGAATTACCATAAAGAGTCATATTAGAGAGTTTTGTTTTCTCTAAGGGTGAAACTTTTAGTAATATCAAAGACAATGTCAACATTTCTGTTCTCTTCAAACACTTTGGACAGTTAAATATTGCAACATTTAATTATGTGAAAGTTCCTACTTTCCTGCTATCTAGATACATAACGGTTTTCTAATGAGCAGGTCTCTGTTTGTTTTGTCTCCAACACCATGGCAAGGATATGATTCACTTTCCTGCAAATAGTTTCACACCATTCCACTGATGTAAAGATGAAAGTAATGCACTGAGATATACAGCAATGCTCCACCAAAGGCAGAGAAGAAAACCATAAGCCAGTAAATATGGATTCTAAACAATGAAGGATATGCCCAATGGGTAAAACATAAAACTTTTATACTCTTGTATACAAGAACTATGCAGGGAACTTTTAATTCCTCTTTAGGTTTCCCAGGATGTGCAAAAACAATGATTGGATTCAGCATCAGCATCTCCTGCTGCAGAGGTCTGTGGCACGAACCTGTTCAAATTAAAAAGTTATTATTGGCATTGATCAGCCACCATATCAACCCCCTTAAGGCATAATTTTGTTGTAGTTAAATGAAAATAAATGTGTTTTCCAAATGTTAACAATTCAGTCCTTAGGTGAAAACGAAGTTTTTCGAATACTTTTAGGACCAGAAAAACAGCAAAGACATGTTTTTCACAGTGCTTGAAAGTACATTCATTTAAGTATTGTTAGTAGTTTTTATATCTCCGTTTCATGCTACTTTGTACTTCTACTCTATTTTATCTTAAAGGTAAATATTGAATCTTTTAATCAGGGGCATATATTTGACAGCTAAAGATCAATGTGTTACAGAATGTTAGTAGTGTATCAGTTTACGTGAAGGTATTGCTTGTTTACTTAAATAAAAAGCCTGAATAAACCATTGATGATCCACAAATCTTGTAAAAAGAGTAGTTATGGAATGCAATATGGTCACATCTTACACACAAAATAGGTCACAAAATAAATTATCATAAAAATAGAAGAGATCCAGCATTTATATTCTCTCAAAGAGACCACTGTTTGCTGAAACCTTCTGCAACAAGGCTGGAAAAAAACTGCAAACAGAATCTATAAAGGTTATTTTACCTATTCAGTGCTAGCCTTGGGTGCTGTTGACAAACGTTAGCCCTGGCAAGAAGGGCACAGATATTCACAAACTTTTGTTGAATATATTTAGATACGTTTTTTTTTTTTATGTAAATATATAATTTATAAACTCAAGCACAGCTTCTTAGATGGAAGAGCAACAAAACTAAATGTAAGAGCAGTGATGGGCAAGAGCCTTGCTATTTGTGACGAATCCTAATGCACTATGACATACAGTATACAGGTATTTGCATTGATAAGATGCATGTGTATGTGTGCTACATCATAGGTATAAAGATAATAGACACAAACACTCTTAGCCAAGGAGTCAAGGAAAAATGTTTTAGGCCATTCCTGGATATGTGTGAGGAAACAAAGTCAGTCGTTTTGCCACGGTTTTTATTAGCTGCTGGGTTCAAAAGCTTCCTAATAAAATTTGTCAGTAACATAATGACTGCTTTCCCAGCACTGGAGACAAGCTTCAAGTTAACAAAGAATTACTGGGCTTTGTTATAAGTGAAACAGGTTAGAGTCTGAATTTGAATGGAAACAGGGCAATAAATGAGAGTATCGTCAGCATAGAGGAACACTCGCATCAGTAAACACAGTGTAGCACTGAACCTAGACCCTTTTACACATAATAAACATAAACCTGATTACATCATGCTGTCGAAGTGTTGGCATTGTGTTATTTAGAGGTGGATGTCTTTTCCACTGACACATTTTCACATTCATTTTGTTATCTACGCTATTAGAGAGGAAATTCTGCTGCTCTGATTATTGGAACCGATTTAATCTCTGTCTGCATATTTTACCATGTGCTACTGCTACTGTTTGTACTTGAATGACATTAAATTCAGATTTGTGTTGGATTGAAAAATGTCATGAAATGTTACTGGTCTAACCTAGACTTGGTCTACTGGTACTTGTCCAAACGTGAGATCCAGTCAGATGCGGTGCACACCGCAATATATGATGTTCAGAAGAAAATGTTCTGATACTCATAAACCTTGCTTATTGAGTACAATTAAATTTCTATCAAATGTATTTGGAGAATTCGTGACAGACAGTTTTTTGTTTCCCCACTGGACAAAGTAAGAGCAGATATACCACAGTCAAAACAATTTATGAAAGAAGAATTATTCACCTGTTGACTAATTAAGAACATATTCTTTCTCATAAAAATTAAGTACTTTAAAATATCTTCTATTTCCTAACTCTATCTATCTATCTATCTATCTATCTATCTATCTATCTATCTATCTATCTATCTATCTATCTATCTATCTATCTATCTATCTATCTATAAGCAGTAGTGGAAATGATGATGGTGATGAATTCAGATATCTGACCTTCTGTCTGATGCACAAGGTGTCTCAAAATAGTTGTAATGTCTTTTATCTTCTTTCCTGAATACATCATATTCTATACAGTGCCTTTCCAAGTGGTAGTGCTTGAGGAGATCAGAGAGACTTATAACAAGTGGAGAACTGCTGAAAAAAAGACCTCTCTGATACCTGTCTTATCCCTTACGGCCTTGTCTGCAGAGTGCTTATATCTGATCTATGCATATTTCGAAGGGGGAATCTAAACTGGGAAAAAGTGAGCTGCAGTCTTCACATGACCACTGATCCATTGAAGCATATGTGATATTAGTATTCAAATTAAACCTTTTATAGCACTGCCGGGGGAAACTTATAGCCTGTACAGCCAGAGAGACAACCGTTTCAAGGATTTTCTAAAGGCCTCAGTCATGTTTCTTCCCGCTGAATGAGGCTCTAATTTTGCGTCTGAGTTTCCTGGTGCAGACTTTGCTTTCAAATCATTTCAAATTAATTTCCCATTGCCTTGTTTTCATTAGTTTTCCATGTGCAGTAGGATTGCATAATCTGATAGATTTAAATTCTTTCATACACCCAGAGGGAGAGGGGAAAAAACAGCCCTATTAGAGTGACAGATAGACCGCAAATACTAGAGCAGTTGATAAAAGGCTTGAAGAAAGAAATTTAATTACCAAAAAGAAAAAAACAACAACAACTGCACTCCCAGGAAACAGATCACAATGCCCTGACTTCTTAAATAGCAACACAATACCGTCACATTGGCAAGAGAGAGAGACTGAGTTGTGGAAAGGCATTAATAAAACTGCCCAATTGTGTTTTGTGGGCAGACTTGGCAAAGTCTGCATACTGAAATGGTGCAAGGTCTAGGTGCTAATTAGGGATGATGAAAAACACAATCAGAGGAGTGTTATTTTCCTTCTATTTGATTTGCACTCATTATTCTGCGACCGTCTTTCCCATAACAAGGGATGATCTGTAATCTCCCTGTCCATGATGATGTCTTTCATGGGCGTCTGCTGTATTATTTATTTCTGCCCTGCAAAGGAACTCTGCTACATTTGGCTTACTTCATTTTTGCAATGACTGTCGCAGTAATGAGTGACTGACATGACAGACCAGTTGTGGCTGAGGTTTGCATCATGCACGTACAAGGATTTGGTCATTAAATTCAATTTTCTTCTGTTTCCTCTTCATTTGAAGTTTACGGATCTGAGGCAGGGCTGCTCACTCGAGCCGACTTTATAAAACATTTGGATCATTTATCATGAGGATTATCTTCTCTCCTTTGGGTAAAAAGTCAGTCAATCAGTTTGGTATCATCCATGCCTATCTTGTTGGGAAGGGGGCTAAATAACGCCCACAAGAGTCCTTTTTACAGGCATGCCCACATTATGTTAATCCCATGCAGCTTTGGGCATGCAGTATAAATGTGTTTTGCCTAGTGTATTTAAATATTTCTGCATACTAAACTCCCTTAACAGTGTTTGAATTGCATAAATTGTCTGACTGGGAAGCTGAGACTCTTGCGAATTCAATAAGCCCAATTGTATTAATGCATGATGATGTTAGTCCCCATAGTAACCATTTCGTAATAGAGGTACCACGTTTTGAAACTCGGTGTTCCTAGTTGCCTTATTGTGATATTTCGGAGGGAATTTTTGGCCAAAAATGAATTTGCACCAAACCTGTTTAACTAATGGAAGCGACCCAAAAACTGCTGAAACAAGTCATGAAACATAACAGAACATAATGTTCTAAGCCCTTATACACAATAAATATTCAATATCTGAATAAGTGCACAAGTGCAAACTTGAAATATAGTCAGCATAAACTGATGACCCCCTAAAGATCCACTGCTCCTCATAAAAATACGTCTACCATCTTGTATTGCAGTAACCTATATTAAATACATTTCAAACGCTGGTTATCTCATGTTTAGAAGATGATGAAGACAAAAAAGAAGACGTAGAAGATTTACTTTATTAATGGTGGAGTTAGTTAGGCTTTTAGGGGTTTGGTGTCTTGCTCAAAGGCACCTCAGCAGTGCCCAGAAGGTGAACTGGTACCTCTCCAGCTACCAGTACCTCTCCAAATAAAGTGTGTGTACAACCTGTAAGATTTTCTGACTGCTTGTGTCCGTTGCCCTGTCTGACCTACATATGGTTTTAGTTATGTTGTAGCATTCTGAGCCCGAGCAACAAAAATACAGTCACAGTTGATGGAGCTGTAATTTTTTTTGGAGTTTTGTCATCTCAAGAATGTCACAGCACAGAAAGCCAATCATTTAAATGTGATGCAGTCCAGGGCTTAAACAAACCGTACAGAGAAAGAACCTCAAAACTTCGACCATCCTCTAACATTCGAAAGTCATCAATAATGCATTCATATATACTTCCTGTATATATTTCCTTAGAAATTGGATCATTAATCACGCCATTCAAACACAGCAGGAAACGGTATAGTGCCATTAATCATAGCTTTAGAAAACAAAAGCTTTATGTTTACAATTAAATTCATAGTATGACTTCCACAATAAATCAGCCGAGAGACTGAAGACTGCTTTTGATTCACTCACAGCCTCCATTTTCACACAGCATCTATTTATTTTTTTTTTTTTTCTATTTGGGGATGATGTGGAGATTATGTGAAAGCTGTCAGATGGAATCAGGTTAGTCACCAGCGAGCTTTCCGTTCGTAGCTGTGACTGTGTGGTGGTGACACACACAGTACCACAGAGGACTATCTTAACACTGATCAGACTTGGCACTTTTCTCATGATCGCAACATATAGCAAATCAACAGAGGCAAATGTGCTGAATGCAGGGCGGATGTGTGGAAGGTAGCATGTGATAACTTTCACACTTCCAGAAAAAAAAAAAAGAATTTCAAATACGGTGGTTCACTGTACGGTCGACCAGTATTACAGAGGCCCCCAACAGTACAATATACAGCACAGTTTATCTGTAGTCTGGGCTGATGTTGGTGGCGTTCTTTACAGATATTTGTCCTAGTGTTGGTAATTCAATTTACTTAGCACCCCAGAACTCCTCTTCTATATGCTGCCCATCGTTTTAAAATCATCCCCATGGTATTAAAACATGGAAAACAATGTCCTGAGCTTTGTATTTTAGATAGTTTAAGTTGTCATCAATGACTGGAGCTGGGAATACACATCATTACATTGATATCTATGATTTTCTGCTGTAAAAAATGGCTCCACTGGCTCCACTTTTACAATCCTTTGTGGACTGTATGCAAACTTTTCCACTTAAATTCAAAGATCTGTTCTTAATTAGTTGCTAAAGACGCTTCCTAGTACCACATTAATGTATATTTTAACGTATCATTATATTCAATATTCAAATCTTGGCGTGACTATATAATTTAGCTTTTTCACTTTGCCATTTTTGTCTTGTTATTTTTTGAGAGTTCATGTTTCTCTGTCTCACTGTTATGTTAAATTACAGCATAAATATGCAGATTTATTTTCTAAAAAAAAAAGAGATATTGGCTGTTGACAAACCCTGGATGAAAACTTAACCAGCTGAATCTCACTGTGGTACTGTAATGACCCTCGGCAGACTTGGCCACAGCATCTTTTTCAAGTGAACACAAAATCATTTGAATTGGGCACCAAATGAAACATTCTCACTACTCACGCCTACACTTTATACACTTCAAGTGAAAATCTGACAAACTACGTTTCAAAGAGGACTGATAACTCACGCACGCCTGTCAGGACGAATCATAACTAACACTCGACTGGGAGGAGTTTCACTTTAAAAAACCCATTCAATATATTTGATGTAACGTAATTGATAACAGGGGAGACTTGCACAGTTGGGCTGCTACATGATGCAGACAACGCTTTGCAATTAAATTCTCATACCTCGGTGCTGAGTCAACAATCATGACCAGAGCCATCCATCCAGTAATAAGCCCTGGGTGCATAACAAACGAGTCCACATTAAATAGAATGCTGTGTTTGACACATAAAGGAGTGGCTCACTGTTTCTCTGGACTAATTGTCTCTCATTAGTATGAAAAGCATGACATGATGCGGTTTCTGCAACAAGGCAGTGAGGCGTGGAGGAGCTGTTTACACATGTGATTGCTGCTTTTCTTTTTTTTCTCGCTTTATCATTTGTTTTCTGTACTTTACTCTGCAGACCCCAGGAGACTTCTAGAAAGTTTCTGCAGTTCCCTGAGAACTGTCACGCAAATGAGATTTTCTTTTCTTAATCAACAAACAGCTCGAGCTTAAGAACAAACTATCGACAATAATCGACTTTGACACCAAATATGAAGTTTGATTCAACACAAAGAAAAAAGAGCACCAGACTGTTTAAATAGATAGATGAAGAAGTATCTGTACTTTACTTGAATATTATTTTTGGGTAATACTTTTACTTGAGAAGGACAAATATTGTACTTTTTACATTTCTATTGATGCTCTCTAAACTGTTTCTGCTGATTCACGTATGGTTTGTCTTAGTTGTATTGCCTGTGCTACGTCATGCCACACAATCCATACAATGGAGGAAGAAACTAGAGAAACTCCTGCTGAGCACCCTGTGTTCAAATGTAACTACAGTATGTAGAAATGTAATTTGTTGATGAATGCAGCTGAGTCTGTGTTCTTCGGCTTCTTGCCTTATTTGTTTGTTTTTTTGAGCTATAAAAATGTCTGCAGCTGAAGCGCATCAGTTAATTGTGTAATGACAATAAAGCTACTTTCCTTTCCTGTATTCCCTGAGAGTATTTTTTTAAGCAAATAGTTTAGTACTTTATTTAAGCAATATTTTGAATGAGCTACTTTTACTTGTATTGGAGTATCTGTACTTTTACTCAAGTACTGAAGTCCACATCTGCTCATAATGTCTTTGTCGCTTCCCACTATGCACAGCACAACATGTTCTCACAACCTCCATAAGAATAGTATTAGAATAATCAGAGGGGTGCATTGTCGATGGAGCCATTTTTAGATTTGCAATGGGTGGAAACCTGTGAAAAAAAAAAGATATCAATGTAAATAATCGTGTTTCAGATGCCTCTGTGGGCGCAGACAGAAAGGAGGAATGCTGGCTGCAAAACATCGCAGTACATGGAAAAGGAGTGGGGAGAAACCAAGCCACCCCCTCTCCATAACAGATGATCAGGTGAGCAGTCATCTTAAGAAGATCAAGGCAAGGAGGGCCCCGGCCCAGACGGCATCAGCCAAAGACTGCTCAAGGATTGTGCCGAATGTGGTGTGGTCAGGCACTTGTTCAACCTGAGTCTCAGCTCTGTGGAAGACCTCCTGTGTGGTCCCGGTACCGAAGACGCCACGCCCCAAGGAGTAAGCAGTTTGCTTACCAGCCTGGCTAAGCTGACATCCATCATGGGCAACACCTCTCACCCCCTACATGACACTGTGGGGTCCCGAGCAGCTCCTTCAGCAGCCAGACTGAGATTGGTTACTCTAGATATATGTACAAATTATATTTATTACCATGGTCACTTACATTGCAATACTTTTTATATCGTGCCACTTTTACCTTCAGTACTTGTTGCCGGGTGTTTGTTTTGTTGTTTATTGTGCAGGTTATAAGATACTTCTGTCTGCTCGTGTGTGTTTTGCCCTTTCTACTTTAATTCTGTAGTGCATATTACGCTCTGCTGCTGTATGTAATAAGGAATTTCCCATTGTGGGATGAATAAAGAATATCTAATCTAAAGCAAGGGTGTGGTTGTCGGGGGTGGTGGATGGGACATTTTCGACTTTCATGCAGGGAATTTGCATTCCATCACCTTCAAAATGAAAGTTGGATTTATGGCCGATGCAAGAGGTTAACAGCCGCCTACCTAGGGTCAGGTTTTGATTTAGAATTCGATGAGTAACCACTAGTGGATGAACCATATATTATTTCACATTGTGCTGACTTTCCATGCACCTCGTGATACAGTGTACATGGGTAAGGTTCTAATCAGTGTGTAGCTCATGAGAATGGAGGATAGCGATGAGCAAAACGTTCGTAGGGAACCATGTACAGGCATCTTTTCTTAACTTATGCAACAGAGTCAGAGACATTGTTGATTTTATTTATTTATTGTTTATATATGTTACACATTTCTCTTCCCTGTCAAAACCCATTGCCTACAATACCCACAATGCCACAAACCACGAAACTTGAGTTGGAGATTCAGTTGTTATGCTTGAGCTTCAGAGGCTCAGGTTTGGTACACTCACTTCTCTAGCTCTGATTCAATTTTTTTTCAAATTATTTTTAAACTTGTACTGACTCAAAAGACATAACCTTGGATTTGGAGCCACAAAAGGATTTATACATTTAATTTTTCCACATATGCTGGATAATATCAAGCCTGTAAACAGATTTCAGCCTCATCTCAAGGTACCATTCAATAAAATATTGTGCTAATGATATTACAGCATAAACAAACTGATAAGGTTTCCCTTCTGGGTGCTGTTCAATTTTCCTCTGCAGATATAGTGGTCCAGTAAATATTGATGTGGTTGAGCTAGGTTTGAGTCAAAACTCGATAAATGCAGTCTTGGAACAATATTTCACTCTTTCCTGAAATCCCTGAACGAAACATATTCTGATGATCTATGAGCTACTTCTGGCTCTTTTCTCATTTTACAGGATGTGTCAGACTGACTCTCCCTCATGTGTCTTGACGCATGGAAAGCTTTTTTCCTTTCCTACTCTCTCTGGACTGTCACAGTTCGAACTACCGTCTCACATGCCCAGCAGAAGCTTTTATGTTATCTTACAGTTACACCCCCTCACGGTGAATGTGGACGTATTCTACTGTCTGTGCATTGCTGCCATGATGGCTGGAGAGTCTGGGCGTGATGCACTTCAATTCCCCAGCTCCCTGAAGACATATCATTTCTCTGTGTGTGGACTATTAGTGCTGGTCTCTTGAATTCAACTTATTGTTAAATGTATGCCTAAAGTTCCTCATTATATACGCAGATACCACTGGAGACGCTATAAGCTCGGCAGTGCAGTCTTACATGTGCAGGCTTAGTGTTACCCAAAGAGTTATTTGTTGTTGTATTCATTTAATCACTGGACTTTCATGGACTGTTAATAAATCCTCAAATTGACCATCTATCCTGGAAAATATAAAATATGTTGACAAGACTAGATTTGTCCAACAACAAAACCTAACTCATATTGGGGGTCAGTATTCTGATATTAATGTAGAATCTTATTACAGATCATAAGAAATATAGATAATAATTTAGTTTTCTGTATGATTTCATGCTTGACCTGCTTTAAATACACTGATCTTCCCGTGCATGCATGTTCAAGTTAGTTTGTATTTTACAAGCTTTAAACCAAAATCTTATTGTTTTTTGTGTGGCATGCTTACAAAGGTGCCCACAGGTTATCGTATAAAGTAGTTTACAATGAAAGCACACTTTCACAGACCGAACACACCTTCCTCACTTACTGTACTGCTACTTCTGTTGCCAGGGTAATACCTCTTCTCAGGTGGAAAACAACTCTCCATCGCGGAGGAAACTGAGAAATGAGCATGGGCTCGCCAAAGCGTGCACTTTACTTCCTGCAAAATGACGTACATGTGGGTGATGAAATGAGAGTCTTGTAGTCGTTTTTTATTTATAGTTTTTTTTTTTTTTGTGATTACAAAGTTCTGTTCTTGTGAAAAGTAGTTAGCATATTGGAATAGTATATTTGCATGCATGGGAGATTAATCAGCAGTCACTGATTCGTTTTAAATAGCAACCCAACCTCTTACATGGACAGTTTGCAGCTTTTATAACAATCTACAGGTCATTACATGGCGCTGTGCAGAGTTTGTTTCTCATTAACGCCAGTCCTTGAAAGTGCTCTGTCTCCAAGCAAAATCCTCTGTGGTCTGATGTTAGCCAATATTTAAACACTGGGAGGCAGCTCATACTTGAACTCTCTTAAGATTTGTGTATCCACATGGAGCATTAAAATGCATAAATAATGTGTGTCTTCCACTCTGGAAGTACCAGAATCTTTGTGGCCTCATAAACATGAATGAATTTGAATAAATATGTTTATCCCCCGGAGCACAGTTGCTGAACTATATTCATTTGGCATAGCTGATTGCCTTTTTTCATAACCTTCGCTACCTCATGTGCATGTTTTACGGAAAATAATTAAACTGACAAATATATACCCGAGCGATGCAACAAAAAAAAAAAAAAAAAAAAAAACGTATATGAGATCAGGCCCCATCAGCGCCGGTCTCAAGAATCTTCCAGAAGAATTTACATCAAAGGAAGAAGAGTTATAATAGCGCTCCTTTTTTCCCCTCCCAACACTTTCAACATCCTGTTAGACTTTTGTGTCGCTAATAGTAGAAGTAACGCTAATGCGGATGGAAAAAATAATGAGACACATGATTTGAAGTTATTTACAGACTGGTGTCTTGTGTAAATTACCCTCTACAGTGTCACATCAAGCCATTTCAGTCTGGGTTGTTAACAGTATCTGAAAGACCTAAGGCAGTGTTAATAATCTTTGTGAATGGGGAAAAAAACAAAAAACACATTGAATCTGCGGGTGGTAACGAAGATCTCACAGTCTTACTCACCCACTCCCCACCAGCAACAACCCCTACGCAAACCTGCACACCAACACACGACATGTGAAAAAAGAATGAGCAACCCCGGAAAAGAAGAGGCAAAGTTAGGTAAGAGCCTGACATGAATAAGAAATCAGGTGAACGGCTGGTTCAGTACCCAACAGCCCACTAGCCCACAATAGTCACAGCAGCCAGCAAACATGCACAATACACACTGACAGTAACTAAAAAATAAGCAACAAAACCGAGAGAGGGAGGGGCGAACCAAGCAGCCCACAAAACGGCACGAAAACAGCCCTACAAAGAAACAACAACAAAATCCTAAAAAATAAGAGGGTTAATTTGCATCAGCTCTCAGAGACACACAATAGGATGTAATAGGATGTAATATAATAAAGTATTCGGTGTGCAATGCAATTTCCATTTCAAGTAAAGCTGTCGACCTGGTGCGAGAACCAAACTGCTTGAGGTATTCAGTTAGAACTCAATACACAAATCACTCGTCTACCTCTCCCTCACCGTCACCACACACACACACACACACACACACACACACACACACACACACACCACACACACACACACACACACACACACACTCACCACTGTGGGTTTGGTGCCACTCGTCCGGCGGGAATCGCTGCAACGACCACCCACCACAGCTGAAAATGCATCAGAAACCAATATGTACCTCGTCTTTGTCAGGGCTAATATGAGAAGTTTTGTCTGGTAGTACACAAAATTTGCACTTTCCTCTGCAAAATATGTTTCCTTTCTGCGAGTCCATGAATTCTCTCTCTTCTTTTAAGACGACACACCACGCTACTCTGAGGGGCACGCAAAGGAAAGATCAATATAAATAAGAGGAATATAATAAATACTACAAACATAAAACTATATAAATAATATATATTACATTACAATGTAAAGTGTACTAAATAAAAAATAGGGGGTTTGGAGGAAACAAGGGACAGGTAACAAAGAGCAAGCAAACCCATATAAGCTGTGCCCTAGGGAGAGGGAGGAGAGGAAAAAAAATAAACAGTACTCTATGTAAATAATCCAGTGGCAGCCAAGAAAGGTAACCACAACCCGCCATTCACAACCATACTTTCTAGTAATTTTTACAGACACTCAACAATTCCACCATGAGAGAACATGTATGGGCTGAAATGTGTGGCACCAACAGAACATGATTTAAATTGCTTAATTGAATAATTATTAAAATGACTGAATTGTAATTTAACTAAACTACGAACTAAAAACAAATGCCCATAACGCAGCCGTTCCATGGCGCACACACACACGTAGGTGCTGATTGGCGAAGAGGCGTCCTGTGTATCTGCGCTCGATTGTCTGCCTCGATACCCGGATGTTTGTCACAGAAAATTGAAATTGAATGATCAGTTCCAAACTAATAAATTCCTTTCATTCAGTTCTTGTGGCACATATTTCAGCCCATAAAAACGTGGCCATGATGGCTCCTCCGTAGCGAGGTCATGTCGCCATGCATTGTACAATATTAGAAAAATCAGACCGTACCTGACCAATGTGCCGCTCAGCCTCTGATTCAGGCTACAGTCAGCTCCCGCCTCGATTATGCAACTCGCTCTTCTGTGCTTGCGCGATCAAACCTTTGCAAATGGTCCAGAATCCCGAATGCCGCGGCGACTGGTTTTCAATCAACCTAAAAGGTCACATGTCACCCCACTCTTCACGACCTGCACTGGCTGCCTGTAGCTGCCAGAATTAAAACACAAAGCTCTGACGCTAGCCTACAAAACCACCTCAGGATCTGCCCCTGCCTATCTCAGCGCTTATAAAGGCTCACGTCCGACCAGGGCGCTTCGCTCCGCTCATACAAATCGTCTAGTTGTCCCTCGCCTCTCGCAAAGCGAGCGAGGTACTCTAAACTCTTCTCTGTGGTCGTCCCCAAATGGTGGATGACCTACCAATGGCTACTAGAACAGCAACATCCCTTTTCACCTTTAAAAAACTTGTAAAAACCTTTCTGCCTAGAATGCTTCCCTCCTAACAAAACTAACAAAACTAACAACTACTCTGTGCTCCTTTACACCTTTCTCAGCTTATGTCCTCCTCTGTAAGTCGCTTTGGAATAAAAGCGTCTGCTAAATGCAATGTAATGTAATTAATAATTGTAATGCATGGAAAAACGTAAAGACGTTTCGCCTCTCATCCCAAGAAGCTTCTTCCAGTTTGACTTTCCAGCACAACAATGATCCAAAGCATATCACTAAGGAGGCTGGGGCAGCTCCAACTGTTGGTCTTCACTTTCCTCTGTGGAACCAAGTTGACAAGACTGTGATTAGATTGTGTTTTTTGTACAGGAAGTGATTGCACATGACTTCATCTGTATTTTACATTAAAGACAATTACACTGACAGCAGCAGAGGGCCAGCAGAACCTTTTTGCTGTTTGAAAACATCTAGGATGTCTTTGCTTGGCGACAGCTTTAATGTTGTTTTTCAGCTATCCAGAGCTCAGCTGTTGGTTTGGTTGCCCTGTAACATTCATTCGTCAAGGTGTTTCCACAGATGCACAAATGTTCCGACAGCCCACGTCGTCTGGCCACAAAGGAGCTGGTGAAACGACAAACGTATAAAGTTGTGCACGAACATGTGGGCGTGGATTCACTGCTTTAATGGCTAGAATTGGAGGTCTTATCTGTGAGAGTGTGCTCGTTCTGGTGAAACGATGGAGGAGGGTGTTGGGTCGGTTGCAGTTCCCTATAGAAGGAGCAGACAAGAAGAGTATCTTGCGTCTCTTGAATAATAGCATGGCACCATACCATCGTTATGACAAATTGCTAGTACTAATGCTTCCAGTTCTTATCGTGCCCAATCCTGCCATCATGTCCTTCTATAATGCTCTGCTGTTGGCTGGATCGCATGGATCACATGCCTATGAGCCACATGACCTCGAAACCAGTCCAGCAATCCTATTTCCTTTGTTGTGGGCATGCATGAATGCAAGCAAGGTGCAATTCAGAGTTGCAGAGCAGAGCCAGTGGGGTTAACGATCGGGTATCTAGCGATGACTTCAAGGTCTGAGTCACACATACACTCTGAGGAGTCACCTTGTCACGGCATGGTCAAAGGTTGGCTTTTCTGGTGAATTCCAGTGCTGATCTGTGCCACGTTTTTACCTGTGGCCCATCCAGGCAACAAGATCACATTGGACAAAATGCAATGCTGCTTTTTTAACAGCTCCACTCTTCTGAGTTTCTCGCGTTCCGGGGTTTGCTCCTCGTCCAGTCACTGATTGTAGATATTAAAGGGGATTCGGTCGCTTGTGTTTTTTACTGTTCAATGAATCCATTGAAAAGAGACAATGAACTTGTGTTGTCAAAGCCTGATATGTCTCAACTTTTTGAGCTCCATGGTTGTTGGAGAGAGTTTTTAATGGTATATAGCTTCAGCTCTTTTAAGTACAGTACTTAAGTAATAAAAGTAATTTAGTCAAAAGCCAAAGATTAGAGGCGCAACATTTGGTTTGGGAGGTAGAAACAGGTTTATTTTCTGCTTCCTGTTATCTGTCACAAGCCCTCATGTGGGGGGCGTCCGACCCCCCAATTGATAATTCATGTTCTACACAAGAGCTAACTCCAAACATGAACTCCACTACGGCCACACAGGCGAATTTTCAGTAAAGAGAGCGAAAAGGCCTCGCCCGAGTAACTGGCCATGTGTCGAGATGCACACTAGGTGGCACACCGGGATCGGAGGAAAATAGCTCCAGGCAGCTGGATCAGGTGACATAAAAAAGATCACCTAAAGGCTTTGCAGGGCGAAAAAAGTGAAGGAAGAAACAAACTGGCGCGTCGCCAACAAGTGGAGAGAATCTCGTCCCTGGCTGTTTGGCGCTTGGGAAAAAAGCATCTAGCCCGTGGCGACGCAGTCATCAGAAGCGGTGTTTAGTGTTGAAGGCCCAGGCCCCTGATGCCTTTGCCAAAATGTGGGTTGGAGGGTGGTGCGGGTGGCGAAAGGAGCTTGTAGCCCGCCGTGAGTGAACAACCGACACTCCGGAAGTACACAATAGTACCGGGGATAATCAAGAGCTGCCACAGGCGGAAACCGTTGCCCGGTGTGCTGGCAAGGAAACCTGTGACCACAACGCGTCTAAAAAGACCTGAAGTTCTTGCCCAGAACATGAGTAACGTCGAATTTAGAAGGCCTGGTGGAAACGGCTTAAAGTGAAACTGCAAACACTGCGGTAAAATACCGCTAAAAGAAATTGAGTATAGTAGAAACTATCTGATGCACACTATCACTGGCGCCCTAAAGGAGACGGAATTAGGCATTAGAATTAGAAAGGGCCATCACACAACCAACATTTCTTATACCACAGCCACAAGTTAGTCATAGTCTAGCTGCGCTGCCCATACAGCAGCTGTTAGTTAAATAATTGTTAATTTACGTACTTCCAGATTACACAAAGGGGTCTTCAAAACGTCTTTGTTTTTTTCAAATTCAGTTGGTAACCATCGTGCAGAGGGTTGACTTAAGAACCAGGCCATCCGTATTAAAACCAACCTAGTTGGAATTTAAACATTAAAACAGTATCCCCAAAGAAACCTCACTGAGCAAAAAAGGGGGGTTCTACAAAAGGTTTCTCTCCTCTTTTCTTAATCGTATGGATGTCCCACATTACTTTTTGTCGTGTGGTGTATGCATGACTAGTCAAGCATGGTACCCTATGCTTTGTAAAACTTCTATCACACGTCACACTGTATCCAGCCATAAACACACACTCAAAACTAAAACTGTACTTCTTATCTGTCACTGCTATCATAAAAACGTCTCTGGCTCACCCACACACACACACACACACACACACACACTACACAACACCCACTAACCAACCAACTGGTCTCATCTCTTCTGCGGCTTACCAAAATTAAGTTGACACGTACAGCGCATGCACATGCATTAGCTTCCTGTAGCTCATATGTCACATTAATTCTGCGCAACTCACGGGAGTTCTTGCCGGGGGGACGAAAATGGTCAGCTGAACCTTCTGAATTCGCTTTTGAGCCCCAAATATGAGTTTACCTCACAACATCGCACCAACAAAGAGTAATTGGGCACAGGGACTGAGGAGAAACTTGCGCAACTGTACCGAAATTGAAAAAATAAAAAGTCCAGAAGCGAAATGAGAAAAGAGGGGACCCCATCCGTCTCTTAGCTTGCGTAGAAGACAGAGATGGAGGACCGGTGCATTTGGACATTTCTATTATGGGCACTATGTCGGATAAGAGTTTGGGAGAAACTCCAATAGAACAATAAAAATCATCATTGTTGTCAATGTGTTTACCTCGCACTGCACCGTCGCATTTGACTTCTTGAGCACACTCAGACCTGTTTGTTACAAATAAAGTTATATAGCATTGAGACAAGACCTGCATGTCATTCTACGACACTCCCACACGCTTGTCTTGCAACGCTCTGGTTAAATGGGACCGTCTTCAGCTTTTAACTGCGCCAGCTTATCCCACAATGTGATTGATGGAAAACAACCACACACACACCCACACACACATCAGGTTTTATTTTGTCCGTTAATGGGGTTGAACATGCCTCCTCAGCCAAGTCACGACGACAGCTTGTTTGCCGCAATATGTGTCCGCATTTATCACCGTTGACGCTGAATCCTGATATTGTGATTGGGTCTTTCTTCTCTGGCAATTCGAGGCAGGTTCACCTGCTGCAACACGCGGAAGGGAGAGAGGAGAGGGCTGTGTGTTTCGAGACGCCGCGCGGTGCTGGAAGTGGTTGGTGGGGGTGTGTTGTATAAATTATCTGCCTTCAGTGCAGTCGCCTTTGGAAACTGATATCAGTGGGGGGCAAGAGAGAAGGAGGAGGGGAGGGGATGAGATAAAGGAGCGAGTGCCTAAGGGATATTAAGAGATTGCGCTGCGAGAAGCGAAGGGGGAGAGAAGACAGAGAAGAGACCAGCGAGGTCTGGTGAGGAAACCAGAAGTCGACGGGACGCAGAGGACAAGCGACAAGCAGCAGAAGAGGGCGAGGGCAAACGAAACGACATGAGTCGGGGCAGGGCTGGAAAGACTGCGGCCCAGGTGGAGCAAGGGGGGACTCGCCGAAACGGGGCGGAGGTCGGAAAGGGTCGCGCGGCACAAACACCAAAGCCAGGACGGCCGGGGATGGCGCGCACAGTCCATAGTGGAACGGTGGGTTGGGGGCCAGGTATAAGTGAACCGGGACGGCTCTGCCGCGTACGGTCGTGCTTCCTCGAACCGCACCAAGTGATTGCAGGGTATGTATTTTTTGTTTAAAGCCAATATTGACAGAGTTGTACTGAAAAGAGTAACTAAGAGAAGAATAGAAAGAAAAAAAGACCAAAACGTCTCATTACTGTTCCTAATAATTCAAAATGTTCATGTTTTGTGTCACCTGTTGTGTCTGTTTGTGCTATGCATGAAAAGAAATATATTATTACCAAAAAGAAAGACCCTTATCTGCATGTCGGATTAGCCCAACTTCAAATGCGGAGAGGAGAGAGAAGAGAATGGCCTGAGGAAGGGAAAGAGGGCAGGGAGAAAGAGAAAGGCAGAAAGGAGAAAAGGAGGGAAAGAGAAAAGGAGGGAGGAAGCAAGGAAGAGAAAGAAAAGAGAAAAGAAAGACAAAGAAAAAGAAAAGAGCAGAAGGAGAGAGAAATAGCAGGAAGGAGAAAAACTAATTTCAGTTTCCCTGATTTCTACAAACATATATGAACATCGCAATGCGGTTTCCACATGGGAACTGGTTTACATGCAACCAAATTGAAGGAACAGAAACAAGACATTGTTTCTCGACGCCCTAAAAGTCCCAAGAGCCAGATTCATCTGCATGATATCTGTTTATTGCGATTAAACCTCTAATTAAACTAATTCAAAATAAAATCAATGTACGCTTATTGCCTCGTCAAAATATCGAAGCAATATTACAATGATATGAGCGTATGCTTTGGTATGAGGACTTGGCATGTGGCCACCACCTTAGTAAACAACTGCCAACAGCATAAGTAAATATTATGTTTTACCGTCGGACAGCACCATCAATTGTATGTTATAAAGAGAAAGAAAGTCGAGTTAATTATCATATACAGGGGTAATAGGGTGAACAGTTTGCTGTCTTTATGATGAATCATAACATCTTAATTTAACCCTTTTGAAATAAAGTTTTCTTATGTAGGTTTGGCTCTGCTTCTAATGTTACCATGGGAACGCATAATATAGAAGTTAAATAGAAGTTTTAATAGAAAGTAAAAATATTCTAGTGAATGTATTTTCTAAATAGAAGTATCAAGATAACTAAGTTTTTTTTTTAAACCTCAAGCATTTCTCATAAAGTTAGAATAATCAGTCATGGAATTATTAAGTGTGTGTTTTGATGGTGTTACAGCTCCAGGACCACCAAACACAACATTAGTGTTTAAAGTGCATGCTTTAAACAGCCCCACAGCATTCTACAATGACCCTGTACTTTGCTGTGAGCATAACAGAAGAAAAGGTGATATTCTTCAAAACCCCAGGCACCTCCCTTAATCCAACATAACCACCGCCCGGGCCCGTGTAGCCATATCAGCGTGGGCTTCGCTCGCTCGCTTCAGGCTCATGAATGAGCCCAAGAACTCAATAATAAAAAAGAAAGGATCGATACAAAAAATAGTTTTCTAATTCATCCACCCCTCAGAAGAAGAAGAAGAAAGCAAGAAAACAGGCTGGTGGTGAATCCAATCCAGTTTTGTCATCCGCCATCAGTTGACGCGACAGCCGGCGCCGCAGTTGTGACGCAAGTTCCGCTTAATGAACTGTCCAATCAAAGTTAAACACACGTGATTGTTATATTCAGTGTAACAACGTAGCTGCTGTGGGCCCTTCTGGAAAGCAGGTGTAGTCACAGCCACGCAGCCGGCCAGAGATGGAAAGGAGAGCACCCCAGGGCAACAACAGATGAATAGGAAATGAGGTGTGGAGGAACAAATAAGGAGGGGAAAAGCCACAATGGCCGCCTGGAGATGTAAAACTGTGCGCTGCTGCCTGTTCACAGAATGGTTATTGCTAACAGCAATGAGGCGGACCGAAGCCCCAAGAGAAAGGGGCAGAAAAGGCATAGAAACCCTTAACAATGCCGGGGCGCCATTAGAAGCCGCTGCCCTTACCTGCAAATTGTAGCCGTGCAATTAGGCTTATATTTACAGCTAAAATAAAGAGAATAACTAAATGCAGCTATTTGTCCACACGCTTAGCCAATGAAGGGCTTCACATCAGCTCAGAGAATATGGAGAATTCTGATGGGGATAGAAAAAAAAAAAAAAAGGGAGGAGGGCGGGGTGGGGGCGGGAGGTGGTAACGAGAAGATACTAGGCCGAGAAACACAAGAGGCAAAGGCTGGAAATATGACCAAAAAACAAACACACACTACACAACATAGACAAATGACAAATAAATAATCACCAGTGGAAGTATTACAAGAAAAATAGGAAAAAAAAAGCGAGAACCAGCTCTTGAAGGTATGGAAAAAGAAAACCGAGAAAATGGGGATTTAACTAAATGCATGATTAAAGATTGAATATATGAAATTCCAGCATGGCTTTCTGGATTAGTTGGATAGGTGCATGCTGGGGAAAAAAAAAGGTTAACCTCTGAATGCAAAAGACGAAATGCAAATACTTTCTTCAGCCGTCACTCATCTTGGATGTGGCCCACGATAATCGACATCAATAACAAACAAAACAAAATACAGAGAAGCATCCGTTCAGTCTGGACACGAGGCACTGAAACAAGAGTTAGACCAGCGCTTCGCTTCCCTCCTAGTGTCGCCCTCGGAGGCAATATTTCTAGGAAATATCAGCCGATACACAGAGATACCGACAGCTGTCAGATACAATTTATGGGTTTGGGATGCCCCATTGATTCTTACAGTGGTGCCACAACGAGACTAATTAAATTCCTTTCTATTGTGATTCTCATCTCTCTTTCTCCATGGTTTGATCGGCTGCCAGTATTTCTTCTAAAGGAATATAACAGTATTTATTATATTATTAGTTAGTAATAGTAAACCTAACATTGCTGCTTTATTCACAAATACCGTGCCATCGAATCTGTTTTCCAACATGGTTTGTTTTGTGCTGTTAACTTATTCTGAAAGAACGCTCCTCAAAGATAACCAACAGCCAGTTTGAGTCGGCCTTATTTAAGCTCAAAAGAAATTTCAATTTAGCTTTTGTGTGAGTCGGCGGTTGTTTGAGGATCTTTGGCGTTCGACATGTTGCCAAACAGAGGCTGTATTAAAGTGCGACCTTCTTCTCTTAACTCTCTCGAATCCTTAAACAGCCACAGATCAGATCTGTATGGAATTATGAATCAATCACCTGGCGATAAATCGTTGCTTAAAAACAAAAGAAACAGTGCTGTCATCTGCGGATTTCTGACACAGAACTTTAAAGGTACAGCCGTGTAGGATTGTAGGCATTTCGTGGGCACTAGTGTGTGTGAAGAGGCCCTATTGCCCCAACCAACTGAATACCGCCGCCTCATCTCCCATTCACCAAGCATGAAGGATAAAGATCAAATCTACATGTGCGTTTGGTTTTTTTGTCCCTGTGGATTATAAAAAGCTCATTCTAAGGTGATTAAAAACACAGTGATTCTTATTTTTAATTTAATATACACATATGAAAGCCATAATTATGCTACTTATATTCAATTTCTGCCAATAGATCCCCTTAATGCTTACACACATGCCCGACCTATAAGTGAGTTGGTTTTAGCAACAGCAGGTACCTTCTCAGTACTAACTAACAGATGTTTAAAAACACAGCACCAGCCCTTCATTCGGACAGTTTATCTACAGCCCGGAACACAGGTTTATTCCTATTAAGATTATTTATGTTTCCTGAAGCAGCATATGGACAGTCTTGTCCTGATCCGTGTTTCTTTTCCCCAATATTTCTCTCATTTGAAAGGCCGATTCAGGCGTTTGTTAGCTTGTACTGATCATGGACTGTATCATGCGTACGCTGGACCTGCATATTTTTGAATATTGAATTATTGTTCTAGACCATATATGGCATCAGGAAATATTGCACCGAAACTGTCCTTAAGAAATTTCTGCACCTGTCGGCACTCAGCTCTTATTAGATTAATACAAACACTTCAGTCAATGACTCATCATTTTAAATCTTTCAAACATTTCTGAATGCCATTACTTTTTCATTGTGCAATCTTACTGAGGAATGTTTGGTGGCCCTTCACCACCATGACGGCCGAACTAAGTTCGACAAAAAAGCTTGAAGCTCAATTGACCGTGACGAGTTCTTTAAGTTCCTGTTGCCCCTGCAGTGACAGATGATGAAAAATGAAATATATTGCCGAAACCTTGTCTGCGAAAGAAATAAAAAAAAAAAAAGCTTCGAATCAGACTTTTTCACCACCTATTACAGAATGCAGTGTGTAGAGTCTTTGTACTCCCAGAGCACCTGTTTGACCTTTTGTGGCCGCCTGGCCGCTGCGGGCGAGACACAGGGCCCAATTTATTGGCAATGGCCACATGGCTGGGAAAACACAATTAGTGGCACAAGAAGACACTCCCACCCTTGATACAACACCGCCTCATTTCTACATTTCGCCTACACCACCCCTCCCCCCTCCTCGGCCTTGGTGTGCTACTCCATGTTTATCTCTGTTCCATTAGCGACATGTTTCACCTGCAGCGCTTGTGATCTACTCGCATGCTTGCATGTGCAGGCTCCGGTTTAGTCATGCCATGTCATTACCCTGGTTAGAGTTTTTATCTGCTTGTGGTTCTCTCCCCCCCTACAGCGAGAAGGAAGCCCTGCCCCCCTCCCCTGTGGCCTGCAGGTGTGTGTTCAGAGGACCAGAACATGCATTTTTCAAAACACACCCTGAGCTCACTGCCCTGTCCTGTTATTTTCCCGTGATTAGCCAAGGCTTCCCTGAGAGTATTTTTTTAAGCAAACACTTTAGTACTTTACTTAAGTAATACTTTGAATAAGCTACTTTTACTTGTATTGGAGTAATATTTGACAAGGAGTATCTGTACTTGTGCACAACACGTTCTCACAGCCTCCATAAGAATAGTATTAGAGTAATCAGAGGGGTGCATTGTTGATGGAGCCATTTTTAGATTTGCAATGGGTGGAAACCTGTGAAAGAAAAACATAGATATCAATGTAAATAATCGTGATCTCCAAAGCAAGAGATGTGTAAAACCCAGTAAAAAAAAAAAAGGAGCTGGCTGCAAAATATCGCAGTCCATGGAAAAGGAGTGGGGAGAAACCAAGCCACCCCCTCTCCATAACAGATGATCAGGTGAGGAGTCATCTTAAGAAGATCAAGGCAAGGAAGGCCCCAGCCCGGACGGCATCAGCCAAGGACTGCTCAAGGATTGTGCTGAATGTGGTGTGGTCAGGCACTTGTTCAACCTGAGTCTCAGCTCTGTGGAAGACCTCCTGTGTGGTCCCGGTACCGAAGACGCCACGCCCCAAGGAGTAAGCAGTTTGCTTACCAGCCTGGCTAAGCTGACATCCATCATGGGCAACACCTCTCACCCCCTACATGACACTGTGGGGCCCTGAGCAGCTCCTTCAGCAGCAGACTGCTACACCCACGGTGTAAGAAGGAGAGGTTCAGCCGGTCCTTCATCCCTGCACCACCTGATCATGTTGTAGTTTCTGCTCCTGATTACTTACAATGTACAATATTATTTATACCATGGTCACTTTACATTGCAATACTTTTTTATATCATGCCACTTTTACCTTCAGTAATTGTTTGCCAGTTGTTTGTTTTGTTGTTTATTGTGCAGGTCATAAGATACTTCTGTCTGCTCGGTGTGTTTTGCCCTTTCTACTTTAATTCTGTAGTGCATATTACGCTCTGCTGCTGTAATAAGTGAGTTTCCCTATTGTGGGATGAATAAAGAATAATCTAATCTAAAGCAAGGGTGTGGTTGTCGGGGGTGGTGGATGGGACATTTTCGACTTTCATACAGGAGAATTTGCATTCCATCACCTTCAAAATTGAAAGTTGGATTTATGGCCGATGCAAGAGGTTAACAGCCGCCTACCTATGGTTCAGGTTTTGATTTAGAATTCGATACGAGTACCACTAGATGGATAACCATATATTATTATCACACTGTGCTGACTTTCCATGCACCTCGTGATACAAGTGACATGGGTAAGGTTCTAATCAGTGTGTAGCTCATGAGAATGGAGGATGGCGATGAGCAAAACGTTTGTAGGGAACCATGTACAGGCATCTTTTCTTAACTTATGCAACAGAGTCAGAGACATTGTTGATTTTATTTATTGTTTATATATATATTACACATTCTGTCAAAACCCATTGCCTACAATACCCACAATGCCACACAACCACCGAAACTTGAGTTGGAGATTCAGTTGTTATGCTTGAGCTTCAGAGAGCTTCAGAGTTTGGTACACTCACTTCTCTAGCTCTGATTCCATTTCTTTTTCAAATTATTTTTAAACTTGCACTGACTCAAATGACATAACCTGAGGCCATTTTTCAGATTTGGAGCCACAAAAGGATTTATACATTTAATTTTTCCACATATGCGTGGATAATCATCAAGACCTGTAAACAGATTTCAGCCTCATCTCAAGGTACCATTCACATAAAATATTGTGCTAATGATATTACAGCGTAAGCAAACTGATAAGGTTTCCCTTCTGGGTGCTGTTCAATTTTCATCTGCAGTATAGTGGTCCAGTAATATTTGTGTGTGATGTGGCTGAGCTAGGTTTGAGTCAAAACTCGATAAATGCAGTTCTTGGAACAATATTTCACTCGTTTCCTGAAATCCCTGAACGAGAACATATTCTGATGATCTATGAGCTAACTTCATGAGCTCTTTCCTTCATTTTACAGGATGTGTCACACTGACTCTCCCTCATGTGTCTTGACGCATGGAAAGCTTTTTTCCTTTTCCTACTCTGCTCTGGACTGTCACAGTTCGAACTACCGTCTCACATGCCCAGCAGAAGCTTTTATGTTATCTTACAGTTACACCCCCTCACGGTGAATGTGACGTATTCTACTGTCTGTGCATTGCTGCCATGATGGCTGGAGAGTCTGGGCGTGATGCACTTCAATTACCACCAGCTCCCTGAAGACATCATCATTTCTCTCTGTGTGTGACTATTAGTGCTGGTCTCTGTGAATTCAACTTATTGTTAAATGTATGCCTAAAGTTCCTCATTATATACAGCAGATACCACTGGAGACGCTATAAGCTCGGCAGTGCAGTCTTACATGTGCAAGCTTAGTGTTACCCAAAGAGTTATTTGTTGTTGTATTAATTTGATCACCTACCTCACTGGGACTTTTTTTTTACCTGACTGTTAATAAATCCTCAAATTGACCATCATCCTGGAAAATAGTGCTAAAATATGTTGACAAGACTAGATTATGTCCAACAACAAAAACCAACTCATATTGGGGGATCAGTATTCTGATATTAATGTAGAATCTTATGTACAGATCATAAGAAAATATAGATAATAATTTAGTTTTCTGTATGATTTCATGCTTGACCTGCTTTAAATACACTGATCTTCCAGTGCATGCATGTATTATTTTTACAAGCTTTAAACCAAAATCATTATTGTTTTTTGTTGTGCATGCTTACAAAGGTGCACACAGTTTATCGTATAAAGTAGTTTACAATGAAAGCACACTTTCACAGACCGAACACACCTTCCTCACTTACTGTACCGCTACTTCTGTTGCCAGGGGTAATACCTCTTCTCAGGTGGAAACAACTCTCCATCGCGGAAAACTGAGAAATGAGCATGGGCTCGCCAAAGCGTGCACTATTACTTCCTGCAAAATGACGTACATGTGGGTGAAATGAGAGTCTTGTAGTCGTTTTTTATTTATAGTTTTTTTTAAACGTGAGTTACAAAGTTCTGTTCTTGTGAAAAGTAGTTAGCATAATTGGAATAGTCACATATTTGCATGCATGGGAGATTAATCAGCAGTCACTGATTCGTTTTAAATAGCAACCCAACCTCTGACATGGACAGTTTGCAGCTTTTATAACAATCTACAGGTCATTGCATGGCGACTGTGCAGAGTTTGTTTCTCATTAACGCCAGTCCTTAGAAAGTGCTCTGTCTCCAAGCAAAATCCTCTGTGGTCTGAATAGTTTTGCCAATATTTAAACACTGGGAGGCAGCTCATACTTGAACTCTCTTAAGATTTTGTATCCACAATGGAGCATTAAAATGCATAAATAATGTGTGTCTTCCACTCTGGAAGTCACCAGAATCTTTGTGGCTCATAAACATGAATGAATTTGAATAAATATGTATTATCCCCCGGAGCACAGTTGCTGAACTATATTCATTTGGCATAGCTGATTGCCTTTTTTCATAACCTTCGCTACCCTCATGTGCATGTTTTACGGAAAATAATTAAACTATGACAAATATATACCTCGAGCGATGCAAAAAAAAAAACGTATATGAGATCAGGCCCCATCAGCGCCGGCTCTCAAGAATCTTCCAGAAGAATTTACATCAAAGGACAGAAATGATGTATAATAGCGCTCCTTTTTTCATCTTTCCCAACACTTTCAACATCCTGTTAGACTTTTGTAGTCGCTAATGAAAGTAACGGCTAATGCGTTATGGAAAAATAATGAGACACATGATTTGAAGTTATTTACAGACTGGTGTCATTGTGTAAATTACCCTCTACAGTATCACATCAAGCTCATTTTCAGTTCTGGGTTGTTTAACAGTATCTGAAGACCTTAAGGCAGTGTTAATAATCTTGTGTGAATGGGGAAAAAAAACAAAAAACATATTGTAATCCTGTGCTGTGGATAATTCTGATAGTATCTCACAGTCTTTATCTCACCCATCCCACCACCAGCAACAAATCTCACTCTTTTTTCTTTTTTTTACGTTCAAACCTGCACACAAACACACTGACATGTGAAAAAATGAACTGAGCAACCCCGGAAAAGAAGAGGCAAAGTTTTATGTAAGAGCCTGACATGAATAAATGAACAGGTTTGAACTGAGTTCGTTTTGGACCCAGAGTTATTCCACAGCATCAATTTAACAGGCCCCAGTTGCAGCATCAAACAGGGTCATGGCTAATTACTATTCACTTTGACTAGAACTAAATAATAAATAAGCTATACTTATATAACCGAGAGCAGGGAGGGTGCGATACCAAGCAGCTCCATCAATAACGGCACTGAAAACAGCCTCTAAAGAAACATTACAATTCTAAATATCCTAAAAAATAAGAGGGTTAATTTGCATCAGCTCTCAGAGACACACAATAGGATGTAATAGGATGTAATACAATAAAGTATGCGGTGTGCAATGCAATTTCCATTTCAAGTAAAAGCTGTCGACCTGTGCGATGAACCAAACTGCTTGAGGTATTCAGTTAGTAACTCAATACACAAATCATCTGTCTACTTCTCTCCTTCTCACCTTGAACACACACACACACACACACACACACACACACACACACACACACACACACACACACACACACACACACACACCTACCCACTGTGGTGTTTGGTGCCACTCTGTCTCGGCGGGGGAATCGCTGCAATCTGACCACCCACCACAGCTGAAAATGCATTCAGAATACCAATATGTACCTCGTCTTTGTGCAGGGCTAATTATGAGAAGTTTTGTCTGGTAGTACACAAAATTTGCACTTTCCTCTGCATAATATATTTTCCTTTCTACTCAAGTCCATGAATTTTCTCTCTCTTCTTTTCAGACGACACTACTTTCATTTCGTACTCACTGAGGTGCACGCTAATTAGGGACTATATATATATATATATATATATAGTGTACCTAAATAAAAATAGGGGTTGTTTTGGAGATAACAAGGTACAGGGTAACTAAAAGAGCAAGCAAACCCTTTTATTAAGCTGTCTTCCTTAGGTAGACTGGAGAGGAAAAAAAAAATCAGTACTTTTATCATTAAATATATTTCCAGTGCAGCTTTTCATATGAAATGTATACCAAACAACCCGCTTCATTCACTAACCATACTTTCTAGTGATATTATTTACAGAAACTCAACAATTACCACCATGAGCAAACATGTATGTGCTGAAATGTGTGGCACCAGAAACTGAATTAGAAATATTTATATTTGAATTTGAATTGCTTAAATTGATTTTGAATTGTAATTTAACTGAACTAACGAACTAAAAACAAATGCCCATAACAGCAGCCGTTTCCATGGCGCACACACACGTACGTAGGTGCTGATTGGCCGAAGAGGCGTCCTGTGTATCTGCGCTCGATTGCTCTGCCTCAAGTACCCGGATGTTTGTCACAGAAAATTGAAACTGATTGATCAGTTCCAAACTAATAAATTCAATTTCATTCAGTTTCTGTGGCACATATTTCAGCCCATAAAAACGTGGCAATGATGGCTCCTCCGTAGCGAGGTCATGTCGCTATGCATTGTACAATATTAGAAAAATCAGACCGTACCTGACCCAATATGCCGCTCAGCTCCTGATTCAGGCTACAGTCAGCTCCCGCCTCGATTACTGCAACTCGCTCTTGGCTTGCGCGATCAAACCTTTGCAAATGGTCCAGAATGCTGCAGCGCGACTGGTTTTCAATCAACCTAAAAGGTCACATGTCACCCCACTCTTCAGCGACCTGCACTGGCTGCCTGTAGCTGCCAGAATTAAACACAAAGCTCTGACGCTAGCCTACAAAACCATCTCAGGATCTGCCCCTGCCTATCTCAGCGTCTTACTAAAGGCTCACGTCCCGACCAGGGCGTTACGCTCCGCTCATACAAACCGTCTAGTTGTACCCTCGCCTCTCGCAAAGCGAGGTCACTCTAAACTCTTCTCTGTGGTCGTCCCCAAATGGTGGAATGACCTACCAACGGCTACTAGAACAGCAACATCCCTTTCTACCTTTAAAAAACTTGTAAAAACCTTTCTGTTTCGAGAATGCTTCCCTGCCTAACAAAACTAACAAAACTAACAACTACTCTGTGCTCCTTTACACCTTTCTCAGCTTATGTCCTCCTCTGTAAGTCGCTTTGGATAAAAGCTAAATGCAATGTAATGTAATAATAATGTAATGCATGGAAAAATGTGAAGACGTTTCGCCTCTCATCCAAGAAGCTTCTTCAGTTCTGACTTTCCAGCACAACAATGATCCAAAGCATATCACTAAGGAGGCTGGGCCAGTCCAGCTGTTGGTTCTTTACTTTCCCTCCTGTGGAACCAAGTGGCAAGACTGTGATTAGATGTGTTTCTTTGTACAGGAAGTGATTGCACATGACTTCATCTGTATTTTACATTGAAAACATTTACACTGACAGCAGCAGAGGCCCAGCAGAACCTTTTTGCTGTTTGAAAACATCTAGGATGTCTTTGCTTGGCGACAGCATTTAATGTTTGTTTTTCAGCATATCCAGAGCTCAGCTGTTGGTTTGGTCTGCGCACTAACTACCTCGTCATTCTTTAGTTTATTCCAAAGATTTCACCAAATTTCCCCGAAGCATCACGTCTTCTGCACAAAGGAGCTTTGAAACTACAAACGTAAAAGTTGTCACGAACTGTGGATGGATTCACTCTTTTATTATGTGGAATTGGATGTTTATCTGTTAGAGTGTCTGTTTCTTTGAAACGAGGAGTGAGGGTGTTTTTCCTTTGCAGTTCCTATAGAAGGAGCAGACAAAGGAGTACTCTTTAATAATGCATGGACGCATACCATCGGTTATGAAAATTGCTAGTCCAAACTCAATCTTCCAGTCTTCTCGTGCCTAATCCTGCATATGTCCTTTATAATGCTCTGCTTTGGCTGGACTGCAGGGATCACAGCACTATGAGCCACAGACCTCGAAACCAGTCCAGTAATCTCTTTTCCTTTGGTTGTGGGCATGCATGCAAGCAAGCAAGGTGCAATTCAGCGGCAGCAGCAGAGCAGTGAGGTCTAAGATGGTATCTAGCGATGATATCAATGTCTATTCACACATACCTCTGAGGAGTCACCTTGCACGGATGGTCAAGTTGGCTTTTCTGAATCCAGTGCTGATCTGCGTCACGTTTTACCTGTGGCAATCCAGGCAACAAGATCACATGGACAAAGCAATGCTGCTATAACAGCCTCCACTCTTCTGGGTTTGATCGGGTTGCAGGGGTTTGCTCCCGTCCAGTCACTGATGTAGAATATTAAAGGAGCGGTCTGCTGATGTTTTTACTGTCAACGAATCCATGAAAAGAGCAATGAACTATGTGTTGTCAAAGCCTGATATGTCTCAACTTTGAGCTCCATTGTTGTTGGAGGAGAGTTTTTAAGGTATATAGCTTCAGTTTTTTAAGTACAGTACTTAAGTAAACAAGTAATTTAGTAAAAGCAAAGATTAGAGGGACAACATTGGTTTGGGGAGTAGAAACAGGTTTTTCTGCCTTCCTGTTAATCTTGTCACAAGCCCTCATGGGGGGGTCCGACCCAACTTAAGAATTACTGTTCTACACAAGAAACTCCAAAATGAAATCCACTACGGACCACACAGGAGAATTTTCATGTTAGGAGAGGAAACTGAACTGTGGCCTAATGTTGGAAGCACACTATTGACTAAAATATCACAGCGTGTTGTAGCATTAAAATATCCCTTAAAGCTTTCATCAGGGAAAAAAAATAAAAAATCCATAATCGCCTTTCAGCATTTTGTAATTCAAGTGAGAGAAAACTTCTTCTGCTCCTCCACTTGGCTCCGTTTTTAGTCTTTAGAAAATCTAGCCCGTGACGGAGCGATCGCAGGTCATTTCAGAAAGAGGGTGATTTTATTGGCTGTTTGCAGGACGACAGACTCCTCCTGATGCACTTTGAACTTATGGGTTTGGTGGGAGGGGCTTAGCCCAAAGCAAGGAGAACAACCACAATCCACAAGTACACAAAATGATCACCCTTAAAATGATGCCACAGGGGAACCTTTTCCGGATCTTTAAGGAACCTTTTACCTACTGGTTTTTAAAAAAAGACTTCTTTAAAAGTTCTTCCCAGAATTTAGAGTAAGTAGTAATTTTTCCTGGTTAAATCTTTAAATTGAAATGCAACACTGGGAAAATTACTTAAAGATATTCAGTAAAGTTAAATTATTATCCCATTACTATTGCTCTCTCTAAAAGTAGATGTAGAATATTACCATTTAGAATTAGAAATGGCATCACAACAAACATTTCTATACACAGCCACAAGTTAGTCAATAGGTCCTCTGGAGCTGCCATGCATCAGCTGTTAGTTAAATAGTTGGTTAAGTTTACGTACTTCAGATTTACAAAGGGGTTCAAACTGTCTTTGTTTTTATTCAAATTCAGGTAACATCGTTGCAGAGGGTGACTTAAAGAACCAGGCATCAGTATTAAAACCAACCTAGTTTGGAATTAAACATAAAAAGTTCCCCAAAGAACCTCACGGAGCAAAAAGGGGTTCTTGAAAAGGTTCTCCTCTTTTCTTAATGTATGGATGTCCACATACTTTTGTCAGTGTAGTGTATGCAGACTAGCAAGCATGTAAACTATGCTTTGGTATAAACTCTATACACGTTCACACTGCTATCCAGACATAAACACACACTCAAAACTAAACTGTACTTCATCTGTCACTGTATCATAAAAACGTCCTCTGGCTCCACACACACACACACACACACACACACACACACACACACACACACACACACAGTACTCATCTCTTCTGAGGCTTACAAAATTAATGTGACACGTACAGGCATGCACATGCATTAGTACCTGTAGCATTATGTCACATTAATTCTGCGCACACTCACAGGAGTTCTTGCGGGGGGAGAAAAAAGGTCAGCTGAACTTCTGAATTCTTTAGCAAATAGATTTAAACTCAAACATCGCACAAAAGATTAATTTGGCACAGGACTGAGGACGAAACTTGGCAAATACTAAATTGAAAAAAAGTCCAGAAGGAAATGAGAAAAGAGGACCACATCGTCTCTTTTATGCTTCAGTAAAGACAAGCAGGAGACAAGATGGAGTACGGCATTTACATTTCCTATTTATGGGCACTATGTCAGGATAATTAGAGTTTGGAGAAACTCTCCAAATATGGAAAAAAAAAATCATCTTTGTTCAATCAGCTGTGTTTTACCTCCCTGACCTTTGCTTTACTTCCTGAGCACACTCAGACCTGTTGTTACACATAAAGATATAGCATTAGAAAGACATGCTGTCATCTCTACAACTCCACACGCTGTCTTTGCAACGCTCTGAGTTTAAATGACGTCTTAAGCTTTTAACTTGCGCAGTATCCCACAATGTGATTTGATGGGAAAACACACACACACACACACACACACACGGGTTTATTTTGGTAATGGGGTGAAATGCCCTCAGCAATGTCACGACGACAGCTTGTTTGCCGCATATGTGTCCTCATTTATCACCGTACGCTGAATATGTGATTTTGTCTTCTCTTCTCTTGCATCGATGCAGGTTCACTGTGCACACGCGGAGGAGAGGGATGTTGTTTCGAGACGCCAGTGTGGAAGTGGGGTGGGGGTGTGTATAATTATCTGCTTCAGTGCATTAGCCTTTGGAAACTGATACATGGGGGCAAGAGAGAAGGAGGAGGGAGGGGAGAGATAAAGTAGCGGGAGTAATGTATAAGAGATTGAGCTGCGAAGAAGGAGGGAGAGAAAGAAGAAGAGCAGCGAGTGAGAGACAGAGCGACTGGGAAGCAGTAAAGCGAAGCAGCAGATATTTCATTTCAAACTAAACTATATTAGCGTGCATGAAATACTTCGGCCAGTCTGGAGAATGTGTGACCGTAACTTTATTATGTGGAAATTTCTCGCTCACAAACACCAGAGCAGGACGGCTGTGATGTCTCTCACATCCATATTTAACTGTGGTGTTGCAGTAATTGAACCTTTACTTCTCTCCTCTACTTCTCTGTTCCCTAACCTCTCAACAATTTATTCATTCTATTTATTTTTTTAAATCCAATATTTACAGATGTACTGAAATAGTAACACAGAAAAGACCAAAACGTCTCATTACTGTTCCTAATAATTAAATGTTTCATGTTTTGTGTCACCTGTTGTGTTGTGCTATGCATGAAAGAAATATATATTACCAAAAAGAAAGACTTCATCTGCAGTCGGATTAGCAACTTCAAATGCAAGAATGGCGAGAAAAATTCATTTCAGCTGATTTCTACAAACATATATGAACATCGAATGCGTCTCCACATGGACTGTTTACATGCAACCAAATGAAGGAACAGAAACAAGAATGTTTCTGATGCCAAAGTCCCAAAGTCATCTGCAGATATCTGTTTATTGAGAGTAAACCTCTATAAACTAATTCAAAATAAAATCAACGTATTGTCGTCAAATATTGAAGCAATATTACATGAGAGCGTATGCTTTGGTATGATTATTGGCATGTGGCCACACCCTTAGTAACAAACTGCAACAGAATAATAAATCATTTTTCCGTGGACAGCACCATAAATTGTAGTTATTAAAGAAAGTCGGTTTAATTATCATAACAGGAGGTCATAGTCTATACAGGCTCACGGTGGTTCATGATTTATTTTCATGCATGAACTGGGTAAAGTTGCTGCTTTATGAGATATCATAACATCTTAATGTAACCTTTTGAAATAAAGTTTTCTTACTGTAGGTTTGGCTGTTATAATGTTACCATGGAAACAGCATAATATAGAAGTAATAATAGAAGTTTTAATAGAAGTAAAAATATTTAGTGCAATGTTGGTGCTTTTTTTCTAAATAGAAGTACAATAACTAAGTTTAAAATCAAGCATTTCTCATAAAGTTAGAAACAGTCATGAATTATTAAGTGTGTGTTTTGAGGTGTTACAGCTCCAGGACCATAAACACAACATTAGTGTTAAGTGCATGTTAACAGCACAGCATCCTACATGCTGTACTTTGCTGTGAGGATAACAGAAAGGTGTATTCTTCAAACCCAGGCACCTTAATCCAACATAAACACAGCCAGAGCCCGTGTAGCCAATCAGAGGGGCTCGCTCGCTCGCTTCAGGCTCATGAAGAGCAAGAAATCAATAATAAAAAAGAAAGGATCGATACAAAATAGTTTTCTAATTCATATCACCCTGCAGAAGAAACAGGCTGCGTGGAATCCAATACAGTTTTGTCCATCCGCATCATGTTGACGGACAGCCGGCGCCGCAGTGACGCCAGGCGCTAATGAACTGTCCAATCAAAGTAACACGTGATTGTTATTCAGTGTACACGTAGCTGCTGTGCAGCCCTTCTGGAAGGCAGTCACAGCCACGCAGCCTGCAGATAAAGATAGCACCATTCAACACAGATGAAATGAGGTTTGGAGGAAAAAAATGAGTGAAAATCCAAATGGCCTGGAGATAAAACTGTGCGCCTGTTGTTCACAGAAATGGCTCTTGCTACAGCAATGAGGCGGCGAAGAAGAAAGGGGCAGAAAAGAAAAGACTTAACAATGCCGAGGCGCCATTATCAGCGCTGTTACCTGCAAATGTAGCCATGCAATGGGTTATATTTACCGCTAATGAGATAAATAATGCAGCTATTTGTCCACAGCTTAGCCCTGAAGTACTACATCAGCTCAGAGAAATGAGAATTCTTAGGTGTAACAACAAAACAACAGTGAGGCGGGGTTACGACAGAATAGGCCACACACGAGCAAATACAAGAGGCAAATGCTGGAAAATCCCAACACACACACACACACACACACATAGACAATGACACATAATCACGTGGAAGTATAAACAAGGACAAAAAGGATAAAGTATGAAAAAGAAAACGAGACAATGCGATAATAAATTCATGATTAAAGATTAATATCTCACTTCCAGCTGGCTTTCTGGATAGTTTTCATGTGCTGCTTGTGAAAAAAAATTAACCTCTGAATGCAACCAGACGAACTTCAAATCCTTTCTTCAGCCGTCACTCATCTTGACTGTGGCGCACGATCGAATCAATAACAAACAAACAAATACAGAGAAGCATCCGTCAGTCGAGACTCCGAGGCTGAAACAAGAGTTAGAGCCAGCGTTCGCTTCCCTCCAGTGTCGCCTCGGGAGCGATATTTCTAGGAAATATCAGCAGATACACAGAGATACCGACAGCTGTCAGATACATTTATGGGTTTGGGATGCATTGATTCTTACAGTGGTGCACAATCGAGACCTAATTAAATTCCCTTTGTTTTATTTTCTTATGTGATATCATCTCTCTTTCTCCATGGTTGATCGGCTGCAGTATTTCTTCTAAGCAATATACAGTATTACTGTATATATTAGTAGTAATAGTAACCTAACATTGTGCTTTATCACAAATAACGTGCATCGAATCTGTTCAACCTGGTTTATTTTGTGCTGTTAACTTTATTCTGAAAGTCTCAAAGATAACAACAGCCAGTTTGGTCGGCTTATTTAAGTCACAAACAAATTTCAATTAGCTTTTGTGAGTCGGGTTGTTTGAGGATCTTTGGGTTTGACATTTTGCAAACAGAGGCTGATTTAAAGAGCGACTTAACTCTCTCGAATCTTAAACAGCCACAGATTTGTATGAATCAATAACCTGGAGATAAATCATGTTAAAAACAAAGAAACAGTGCTGTCATCTGGGATTTTTTCTGACCACAGATATTAAAGGTACAGAGTGTAGGATTTAGTGGCACCTAGTGGTGAAGAGGCATATTGCAACCAACTGAATACCGCCCGTCTCATCCTCCCATTCCAAGCATGAAGGATAAAGATTTGATCTACGTTTGGTTTGCCCCCTGTGGATATAAAAGCTCATTCTAAGGTGATAAAAACACAGTGATTCTTATTTTTAATTTAATATACACATATGAAAGCATAATTATGCTAATTATATTCAATTTCTGCCAATAGATCCCCTTAAATGTTACACACTGGACCTATAAGTGAGTTGGTTTATAGCAACAGCAGGTACTCTTCAGTACTAACTAACAGATGTTAAAACACAGCAGCCAGCCCTATTCGGACAGTTTACACACAGGACACAGGTTTATTCCTATTAAGATTATTTTATGTTTCCTGAAGCAGCAATGGACAGTCGTGCTCCTGATCCGCGTTTCTTTTCCCAAATATTTCTCATTTGGAACGTCGATTCAGGGTTTGTTAGCTTGTTACTAATCATGGATGTATCATGAGTGTGACTGCATATTTTTGAATATTGAATATTGTTTCTTGCATCTAGACATATATGTGCATCAGAAATATGCACCGAAACTGTCCTTAAAGAAATTTCTGCACCCTGTCGGCACTCAGCTTATTAGAAATACAACACTTCAGTCAAGGACCTTCATCATAAATCTTTCAAACATTTCTGAATGCATTACTTTTCATGAAATTTTACTGAAATGTTTGGTGGCTTCACCACCATGACGGCGAAGTTCGACAAAGCTGAAGCTCAAATTGAACGTGACGAGTTCTTTAAGTTCCTGTTGCTGCAGTGACAGATGAAAATGAAATATATGGAAACCTGCTGGAAAGAAATAAAAAAAAAAAGATTGAAATCAGACTTTTTAACACCTCATACAGAATGCAGTGCTGTAGTCTTGTACTCCCAGAGCACCTGTGACCTTTCTGTGGCAGCCTGGCCAGCTGGGGAGAGACCACAGGGCCAATTTATTGGCAGGCACATAGCTGGGAAAACACAATTAGCTGGCAGAAGACCTCCCACCCTGAACAAACCGCTCATTTCTACATCGACATACACAACCTCCCACCTCCTCGGCCTTGGTGTACTCCATGTTTATCTCTGTTCCATTCAGGAAATGTCTTCACCTTCAGCGCTGATCTACCGCATGTGCATGCAGGCGGTAGTCATGCATGTCATTACCCTGCGTAGAGTTTTTATCTGCCTGTGGTTCTCTCCCCCACAGGAGGAAGGAAGCCTGCTCCCCTGTGAGCTGCAGTGTGTGTTCAGAAGAAGAACATGCATTTTTAAAAACACAACCCTGAGCTCACTGCTGTCCTGTTCTTTTCCCGCTGATTAGCCAAGGATGTGGGGGATTATCGGGGCTGGGGGACAAAACTATAGAAATGAAGAGCAGGGAAAAAAAAATACGGAGGCATGGTGGTGTTTTAAAAGAAGGTTTCCTTTTGAACATTTTGATGAGCATGTTGGAGTCCCTGCGGCGAAACCTTTGGCCGTAGACTCAGAACTGGAGAAAAAAAAACATGTGGTGACTCACAAACGAAGGACATAACATGATAATAATTCACTGCAGCACAGTTACATCCAGTGTTTGGAATTGTTTAATGGTATGTACTTCCAATAGATGTATGTTACTTTTTCTTTTCTCCCAGATAAGGTTGAGCTAGGCCCTATTTTTTGTACTTTGGTTAACCCCACATTTCTCCCCACATGTTTCAAACCTGCATTTGTTGTTTACCTTTTCCTTTAAATATGGCAAATAAATCTCTTTTTTTTTTTACTGCCTCCTGTCTCCCCTGAGTTCTTTCGTTGTTGGTTGTCAGCGTTATTGTTTCTGCATATAAAGGGAAACGTAACACACATGAATCATTTTCACAAATGTACGCAAAAAAAGTGTGCACAGTGTTTTACAATTCAGATTTCATATTACATATTTACTTACAGTTTATTTGAAAAACAGCCAACACATGCAGTATTCTGAAAGCAGTACTACGTAGAAATTAGTATTTTTGCCCACTTGCCCAGCTCTGGTTCTGGCACGACACCGGCATACTGCTCCCTGTCAACACTGCCTGTGCCCAAGCCTAAAAAAACTCCTCTTCCCGGTGGTCTATAATGCAATTGATGCAAACTCTAACACTCCGCCTTTGCTCACAGTCCGGGAAGGCAGCCGGGAGTTTGGGTCAGGAAAACCAGAAAACATTTTCTTCATAAAATATGATCCAGCTTCATTTAATGTGAGAACAAACATAGGAATGGCAAAGAGACACCATTCACCTGATTAAAGTCAATGTAGCATCAACATGATGATTTTAAAACTGTCAACAAACACATGATCATCCCATGACAGCTTTGTTTCTGTCGACTTAATGAATGGAAATACTAAAGTACTCTTCTTTAATTCTGTTTAGATCTATGTGAATCTTTCCCCTTTGTGTTGTCTAGTCTTCCTTCGTTCCTCAGACTGTCTTCAAAGGCTTGAAGAAGGAGAAGCATCCTGTCTATTTTACAAAGGAAAAAAAGCAAACATAAAAGAATAAATAAACCTGGTTTTCTTTCCTTTATCTCACTGCTCAAAAATCTACATCTTATCAAGTGAATTGTGTTTATAAATCATAAAAAAAACCCAGTTTCCAGCTGAGTGAAATCCTCAGTATAGTGAAAGATGTTTTCAATCTGCTTCCAATAGAAATGAACTTGTTTATTATTTCTTGTCTGTGTCTTCATGAGTGCTGCTCCAAAATTAAACTTAATTGTAGAAAATACTTAAAACTGTCCGATTTAATTTGGCACAAATATCACAACATCATTTAGCAACAACAAACTTTGAGGATTTAAGTTACAGACAAAGGTGCACTATATAGACCTATAGGTCTACACCAGTTTAAGATATGGGACAAAATATCAGTCAAATCCTGAACAGGCAGTGCATACATTTGGCTTATTTGTTGGAAATTACAGCATACGGTGTTGTATGGTTTTATATCCCAAAGGTTCATTTGATTAAAATATAATTAAAGCAGGTTTTAATCATATTAACAACAGTGGGATTATATTATTATATCATATTATTACAGTATAATGATAAGATGTTCGTTAAAGTTTTCTCTTCTCTGTTGTTAATTCAACATTTACAGAGTTACAGAGGGGAACAATATATGCAGAGTATATCGACCGTCTCAGTATGACTGATGGGATCAGGTGCAGTTTTAGTTTCTCTACACAAGCTTTCTATTTTTTCTTTCCTCTCTTTTTCTTCCTTCGTTTTTTGAAAGGGCGGGCTCATTAAGAAACTGGCGATGTCACATACTTCCACACACCAATCACACCATTTAACCTGAATCTGTTGACAGCTGATTGGTTGTGTAGACTCTTTTTAAACTTTTTAAATTAAACCTGAAGATGTATTTCTAAATATTTTTCACATTGTAGAGAGAAATGTGTTTGTTCTTTCACTTGGATGTTTGACCTTTAGTGTGTCGAATGATGAATGTGCTGAAGGTTCCTCTGTGTCCTCTGAGTTGAAGACCAGCATGTAAACAAGGTGATTTTGTGGCATCACAACTAGTATGGAGTCAGTCATTGTCCAGTATAACTTACACAAGTGTGATGTGGAAAGTTGAAACTTGCAGTGCACAAACACTGGGAGTGGAGGACAGCTTATATTTAGCAATTAAAATTTTTGAAGTGAGACATATTAGCATATTCATAGATTGTTATTTTTAGTGAGGGAGAAGGAGATGGAAATAAGAAGGACATGAAAAGAGGAGGAAATCTTAAAATAAAAAAGTCTTCAGATGCTTTAAAACCACGACTGACCGATGCTAGAGATAATTAGTGCGGCTTTTTTTTGTAGTGGAAATACTGTGATATTAATGCTCCTCTGACTTTTTTCCTTAAAGCTCCTCGAGTGATCAGCAGCACCCCTTTAGAAAACATTTCAGCATTTAAATTGAAAGAGAATACCCGAACAAAAAGAGAGGGATGCCAGCTCCCCCTGTGCACACTGACAGTACGTCAGTATGAAATGAAAATAAAAGCTGTAGTGCTGTAGAGCACAAGCTCCTCGTCACATGCCGTTCCTCTGTTGGCCCACTAGTGGGAGAAACTGTTTGGAAAAACCTGCAGTGTTTCTGTCGTGCTCCCTGTGATGACTACCAGTTATCTGAGTCAGACAAATAAATCTTTTTAAGTGGAACAAATGTAAATGTAGGCTATGTGGAAGCGACTACATTTCCCCAGGGACGTTGTAGAGGGCAGAACCATACATTGTGAATTCCTTCTGGTTTTAAATGAAGTGTCTTTAGATCACAATATGACACATGCCTTTTGATGTATAGCTGTGTGCTGATTCTACAATAAGTCCCCAAAGCTTGAAAACACGGATACAGTTAATAATATTTGCCCCAAACGACATCACAATGAGAAATTGACCTGCCTCTGAATGCTATCGATGACCTGAATTGCCTCTGAGGTCAATCTGTATTGTTTCATCAAATGCAGGTTTGAACAAACTGAGATCATTCATCCTGCAGCAGAGACAAGCCGAGCGTCACGTTCTTCTCTTTTTTCTTTTTTTTGACTTCCACAGACGCAGCCCTCTCAGTGGTCTGAGTCAATACGGATTTGATCAAATACGTGATGGCTCTGCAGCTCTGATTAATCTTTGCCACCTTTTCCTGGTCCCTGTCTGCCGCCCACTAGCATCCTGGCATCCCTCTGAGGCCGGGCGACTGACAGCAACATAAGTCACAAGGCTGCATTAAAAACACATTAGGCCAGCGGATGGAATTAAGGTTCTACTTATCTGACGGAAAGTACCTGCTCTGAAATGAACTGAGTGCCGGCGTCGTCATGCATCACCATCACCCCTCTGACAATGTTGTGACTTATGGACTCACTGAATGCACTCCCAAACACTTTCAGGGAGTGTAGCATTATGAATATATTGAATTTATGAGATCTCAAAGGATCGCTGCACTTTCTCTTTTCTCTTATTTCCACAGAGCCAGAGGACAGAGAGAGCACAGGAGTGAGAACAGAAGATGAGGGTACCAGAAAGTCATTAGTATTTGTTAGTTAGTATCATGGATGGATTACTTAACATGACTACTAACATCTTTATTAAATTACTTTTAATATTTATCGTTGGAATGTCAATCAAGCAACCACAAAGGGACACAAAATGACCACAGATAAATCTACAAAGAGTTACAAGATGGCCACAAAAGAGCACAAAATAATAAAGGGATGCACAATTATCACAAAGTCTTACAAAATAACCACAAAAGGGTGTAGAATAAACATAAAAGAGCACAAACTGCAAACTAATAACAAGGCAAAATGAAATGAATGAATGAATTAACCACAAAGAATTACAAAATTAGCACAAGGGGACACAAAATTGCCACAAAGAGTTACACGATGACCACAAAAGAGTGCAAAATAATGAAGGGATACAAAATGATAACAAAGTGTTAACCACAAGGGGGTGTAGAATAAACATAAAAGAGTACAGAATGCTAAATTAATGCAAACTAATAACAAAGAGTTACAAAATGACCACAAAGGGATGCAAAATAGCCACATTAAATTACAAAATGAGTACAAAAGAGCACAAGATGATAAAGGGATGGAAAATAACCACACAGAATTACAAAATGACCACAGATAATAGAAAATAACTGCAAAAGGGACACAAAATGACCACAAGGAGTTACAAGATGACCACAAAAGAGCGCAAAATAAACAAAAAGGATGCAAAACGATCAAAAAATGTTACAAAATAACCACAAAGGGATGTAGAATAAATATAAAAGACCACAAAATGCTAAATGAATTCAAACTAATAACACAGAGTTTCACAACAACCACAAAGGGATGCAAAATAGCCACAAAATATTACAAAAGACCACAAAGGGATGCAAAATAGCCACAAAATATTACAAAAGTAGTACAAGGGGACACAAAATGACCACAATCTCAGTGTCTGCTGTTTATATGTCCGAACTGATCACGGATTTCAAACACCAAATAATATTAGATTAAGGTTGTTTATTTTGCATTCATATATTCATTTCAGAGTTCCTAAACCCGCCTCTGGAGGTTGATACAGGGCCAGCGAAAGAGACCAAGAGGAAAAGGAGATAAGAAGAGAGTGTGAGGGAGAGACAGAGAGAGAGACAGGGCACACGGGTGAGGAGAGTGAACCTCCTCTTGAGCAGTAATTTGATTTCATGTGGCTCACAGTGCTCTGCCGTGCAGAGGGAAGGTCGTAATGGCAGCCATCTACCATCCATTATTGCACTACTGGAGAGCAGTGTGATGTGTTCAGGGTGGATGATCACATCTCCACCACACTTGGCTTCAGTAAATTTCCGCCTCTGTTATTCATTAGTCACACAACACAAGATAAATGATGAAATTTAACTTGGCTTTAGGTTGAAACAGCATTGTGTTTACATGTTGGAGAAACATACAGGCTGACGGTCACAGTGTCGCCGGGGTTAAGCTGTTTGCATGAACCTTTGATACCAGTTTGAGTTTTCCTGCAGCTCTGAATAAACCAATTAAAATACCATTCCACTCCCATTTTCACTCGCAGGTTACTCCACACAAGGGACAAAAATAATGAGTCAGATTGTATTAGTGTTGGTAAGCACTGTTTGCCATTCTGTTTCGGTTGACATCAAGATGAACCTCTAATGCTGCGTGGGTGAGGATGGAAAAACAGAAAGGCAGAGACTGTCCTGACTGGGAAAACAACGTCAACATAGATTTTATTTATTCAAATCGCTACAAAACAACCCGTTTACATTTTACTCTTATAGTTACATATAGGTTTTTAAATTGTTAGCTTAAAGAAATGTTATGTAACGTTTCTACCATACAATTATATAAATAATACTATTTGAATTATTAATTAATTATTTCAGAACAGGAACAGTATGTCGCGTTTTATAGCACTAAATCATAAACTGGATCATATTTTATGGAGAAAACGTTTTCTGGTTTTCCCTCTGACATCCTGCAGCTGCTCCGCCTCAACTCTCTGTGATTTACAGAGTTTCCTGATGGACAGTGAAGTAAACTGCTGACAACTGTAGCTGCTGTTAGATCAGTTTGTTAGCAGAGAGTTAGAAGAGCATGTGGGCAGAGGAAGGTAAGAAGATAAAAAGTGTAAATCTGGGTCTGACTTTGCATTGTTGAGCTTTGCTGCTGATGAGGAAATAATATAATATCATAATCTGCTGTAGGTAAGTTTTGACATCATATCATAAAATGTAAAACATAATTATGAAGAAAAATGGAAAGGAGGTCATTACGCTCAAGACTAATGAGTTCCAGTGATGTGACACCCACATAAACAGGCAGGAAACTGACTTATAATGGACCTGTGTGATGTCTGGAGAGGTGTTTGTAGATATTCTGTAGCAGCTTGGTGTCATTTGCATATAATTTAATGAAGGTAAACAAGATAAACACACTCAGTCTGGGTCCAAAAATGAAATTGCTTCAATTAAATGTTGTTAGTAACATGCAATGGTCTTTCAACCAAAAGAAAAAAGATAAAATATTTCAGTTTTAAACACATTAAAAGTTATTTTTGATTAAACAGAATCCACAGACTGGAGAGTTTAAACTTTAAGCATTATTTTATTATTTCGGCACACTTGCTGTATTTCATGGGTTTGAGATCTATTCTCAGCTCAACACCTAAAACATTTGTTACTAAAACACAAACAACTTGCTTCATCTTTGTTTGTTTTTTTCCCACTTTTACACCAAACCACATCAGATACATGAAAACAGGAATAAGTCTTGTATAAGACTTGTACAATATAACACATCTACTGGCACATTTATGACATAAATATTAGTTATAATCAATAACTAGAGATTTCTGTCTCTTCTGCTCCGCTGTCTTTCAGACTTGTTTGCTATTTCTTTCTCACCAAAATGACATTTCTTAGTTATTAAACCTTAAAGTTCTTCTTTAAAAAAAACATCTTTCTCTGCTGGTGTCTGCTCTCACTTGATTGACAGAAGCCAACACATCCAGTTTTCAGCAGAACCAGACATACATTTTGTTCTCCTACCGAGTTCATTAGGAATCTTGCTCCATATCACATCCATACAGATCTTCAGCTATAGGCTGTTTTTGACTTTCACCACCACTACCAAGTGTCTAGACTGTATTGGAAGGATATTCCTGCAGGAACATGGCCTGACTAACTCCATAAAATGATGATGTTACAACAGGGTCTAATCACTAAAGACTCCTCATGTCTCTTCAACTATTCTCACACAATATTAAATACATAAACACAGGTCCGCCCGTCTTTGACTTACCCAGTAAATCTGAGAATCGTGTTGTTTAGGTAGAAGGGCTTGTTCTGTAGGGTATTTTAAATGTGGGATGATTTACCTCCGACTCAGCCCTCCTGACAATCGGAGGAGAAATCTGGTCTGGGACCTTGATCGGCTCCAATGTTTGATAGTGATGTTCAGCCCAGATTATCTGGTGATATGAGGGGTTTATAGATCCAGCTTTAAGCCTCCTGAACCGCTCGCAGACTCATCGGGGTCCCCACACTAAAATCAAACATGTATAAGTTACAGTTTTATTGAACTGTTCACACAACTCTGTAAAATTACAGACATTATCTGTAAATGACCAACCAAACTGTTAAAGTATAATGCCAATAATGACAAAGAAAAATTCAGTTCATTTCTCATTTTTGTATAGAAAAAGTATTACATTGTTTATACAGCATTTTTCTTCTTTCTTAAATTAAATTAACGTAAAATGACAACCTGTAATTAAATATGTAGCTTGTTGTATGCAAACATACAATTATTTCCATACAGCAATTTCACATTTTTCTTTGTAATTTTAAAGTAAATCTTTTTAGTTCTACGTTTATGTCCTTTTACATTCTAACTAATTCTGGATAGTAATTTAGCAAACAAAGGTGTTTGATAATAATAGTTCAGTAAATCTGTAAAATAATAACATTACTAATGAAAACAAAACATTTCAATGAAATTATAATGATTGACATTTTAATTTAATTTTGTTAAAAGACAAGAATCAGTGGTTTTTCCTCATGTGTGTTATACATTATTATTATTTTAAAACTCTTACAGTTACCCGGTTTAACTGACCCTTTAAAAAGGTACCCTCAGTGCTGATTAATAGTTTATTACAATGTTGCACATACCGTCATTTAGTGTAAGAACAGACTGCTCACCGGAAGCTCTGCATCAATTTCAACCCGAAGCTTTGGAACATTCAGTCATAATGCAGCTGATGAGACTCAGCGAGTAAATGGCGCTGTCACAGTTGGACTGAATAAGCATTCTGGCCCAGACAACAGGACAGGTTACAGATTTCCTGTGTCCATTAGGAGATATTGACTTTGTCTCTCTGAGTGCTGTAAACTGTGATTGCAAATGACACGTTGTTATGTCGTATTTGTTCTAAGATGCCAAGCACAATTCTTTCGCTTGCTATTTATTCCACACAACAAACAGACCATGTAATTAAGAGACCACTTAATCCAGCCAAAACCTGATACATTCACAGGAATGTGTCCTCCCCTCCTCCTCCTCCTCCTCCTCCTTCTTCGCCTGTTTATCTTAAACACACCACATGCAGATAATCCCACCTGCAAACACCCAGTCGATCCATTAAGGGATTGCTTCATTATGCTACACAAACGTCCGAGCCTTGTGGGAAATTCTCCATTTGCAACAAGTCAACTCCTATGGCAACATTTGTTGTCCGACTCTGTGTGTGTGTGCAGAGCTCAGACGCAGGCAGAGAGTACATTACAGTATGCAAATGGCATCGCTCACATACAGATGTAGCCATTGTATGTACTGTAAGCCCTACTTTGTACAGTGTGTGCACTGCAGGCAACTATGCACCACTGCTGCTCTCCCATGAGTATTTGAAGAAGCAAAAAAAAGAAAAAAATTCAAATTTTGTCCTGTTTTCCAGGCAGTGGAATGCAGCAGGGGAGGTTTCCTGGGAGACACAGGCAATGCATATTGACTTTTACAACATTTTCTCAACTCATCAAGCAAAAATAAGAATGATGTATGATGGAGAATCAGTGTTGGATTGTGCTGAACCATGCGCCTTTCTGATTTGACCTCTCTCCACTCTAATTTTTTATTCCCCTTTTCCCATTACTGAACATTTCCATCTTTTCTAATCAGGGCTTTGGCTTGTACTGTACATGTTCACATATTCCTGCCATGACCCGCCGGTGTATTAACTGATAAGAATAGATTGATTTTCTGTCAGTAAGTGTAGCCGTGGCAGGCTAAAACCTTGCCTATGATAAATGGGTTTCAGAGTTATCGGAGTGGATGAGTCGATGTGCTGATCAATGCCGAAACTCAACAAGGTCATTCCTGCTGAAGATAAAGCATTTGTTATGCAGATTCATCTAAAGAGTCCGCACAGTGTGGTCCATCTGATGGATAAAACTCTCCTGATACAGCACCTCAATTAATGTTCAGAGGTTTTCCTCCCCGCAGCTATATTCCATGGGGAGATAGTATACATTCACGGTATAGTTAATATATGATAGTCTAATAAAATACAACACATTGTTATGATTAAATCATTGGTTCCCAAACTTAAAAAATAAGCAGTGTCTAGTTGGAGCCCCTTGTCTCTTTTTGATGTCCGTGAGTTGTTGGCAGATCCACCAAACAGTGATTTTCACCTCTAAAGTTTCAAATGATTTCATTAAAAAAACCTTCCAAGCCCAAAGAGGTAAAAGTATCCAAAGTTTTACACAAAATTATTCTGATTTAGAGAAAAAAACAAAAAATACAAGTCTTTACTCTCAGAAAGCTCCTCGATCGGGGTCGAATCCTCGCTCGGAAACAACTAGACTCTAGTTGTTTCAGAGCAAGCAGACTGAACGTGAATAATAACCTGCGTGTCTCACTGTCTCCCATCACCTATGATGTTCTTCTGGCCGGTAAACAGGCCCAGGGGTCTCACTGATACTGATTTCAGTAAGTTGATGACATAATTTGTAAAGTGGATCTATTTTTTGTTTTTAGTTTTATTATATCCTGGTTTTGAACTGTATGTTTTGGATGCATATTGTTAATAGAACCACAGGAAGAACAGCTGACAAGTCTTCTGCACAGCTAAAGAGGAATATACACGTTATGATCACATACAAACTGTTCTGTTCTTGTTGGTCTGGTCAGGTATTTTCCTGTGTGGTTTGGTCTAAGATATGACAAAATTTGTAAAGCCTTTTAAAATTGATAGGCTGAAATAACTGTGTGAGTTGCCTATTGAAATAACGTTAATGTCTTTCACAATGTATATTAAAGTTGACAAATTGCCAACCGGTCCGTGAATCTTTTTTTATGCTTCTGCTGGTCCTTGGCACAAAAAACTAGACTAAAATACCTGACCATATGAAGCAGTTAAAACTCGCTCCACCTGCTGCTTAGTCATTAATGGTTACTACACATATTTGAGATTATGTAATCAGATTACAAAAAAATAGGTAAATGTTTGTAACTTTGTCTGTTTCTTTAGTACATGTATGAAATCCAGTGTATTATGGTTTAAATTGCAGTTTGTATTTATGAACTGACTACATTTCAAAGTGATTTGCATCAGTGCACCAGTAACAGTTTAACGATGTGATGTTCTGCAGAATGAGATACTTTTCCTTTAATACTTACTAGTCTGATAGTACTTCTGTACTTCTGCTTACAAGGGATTTTAAATGGAGGCATTTTACATCCACTGAACTGTTTTTAGATTGTTGCACTAGCACTTAAAGTCGGTATAATCAAAATTTCTCCCCTCGGCTTCATCGAGTGTAAAATAGTTTCAGCTGTCTGGCTTGAACTTTCTCCCGTAGCATCACTTTGGGCCACAGCAGGCAGCTGTTTTCAGCGAAAAAGCTTACTGTACACAAAGACGGAGCTAAAGAGCCGAAGAGAGCGAGTCTTGGACTCAATGCATTCATGATAATATTGCTCTATTGAGAGAAGAGAAGATCATTGCTGCCCTCCGTTCAGGACTTCAAGAAACAGGTAGGAAACATCACTGCGGATCTAACACACACTCGGGGAGGCGTTGATATAAGAACAGTGTCTTCCCACATGTCACATCACTCTGATTACCAGTTAACACCAAACGCACAGTGTCAGGAACACTCCCTGCACAGAGGACGTCTGTGTCTCCAACATCCACCGTACCTATAAATGATTTGTTCTCCGTGCTTAAATACAGTTCTGCTGTACGTGTAAATAAGCAAGAGTTGGTGCTAACAAGCTTAACAGGTGATGATGTGTTAATACTGTGTTCACAATTTGTTTCCGCTGTAAATTAACAATGCGTCTTTCCAAAGACAGGTTAGGAACAGATCGCTGCACCACCTCGGGAGCAGTTTATTGGATTTTATCTGTGGATTAATTTTGGTTTTGACATTTTAAAACTACAGTTAATGAGTCGATCAGTAAATATTTATTTAACATTACACAGTAAAAGCATGAAGAGCTGTAAAAACTAAATAATACAGAATTAATGAACCATAAATACATTTCTGAATTCACCTGAATCTGGGTCATCAAAACTCATAAAAGAAACTTCAGTGCTAAAATGATAAAATATCTTAACAGGTGCAGGGGCAGGAACATCTTGTATGCAAACCAGCCGCTTTGAAGCCAGCAGTGACACATTATTTAGCACATACATGATTAAGACATTTATGTAACAACCATTTACATAATGCATTATGTATGAGAACACGGACCTGCTGATAATTTAAAGCCAGGATTAGCCTACTTCATATCAATCATATCACTCTATCAATCGGAAATTGTTTCGTATCTCATCGGCGGCTCTTTTTTTTTTTTTTTGCTTTTGGCTACACTGTAGGATTATCAGATACTTATAAAATAAGACTTCTGAAAGGTCAGAGATGGATTTGTACATGACGTTATTTTCAAAGATAAATGCATGTTTTACAAGAGTGGATTTTTCTACCAAAAGAGCCTGTAGCACCGACAACAAGCACCTCATTTAAAAGCACCAAATCCTTTGCAAATGCCAGCCAGGCTCTTTCATTAGAAATGCCTCTTCAACACTGGATGTGAGCTGAGTTTACCCCCCATACCTGGAAGCTCCAACAACAAGGTCAATTACAAGTTATCAACCCTCTCCTGTCATGTCAAGAGGCAAGCCAGACTTGTCTGCCTGAAAATTAATTTCCCAAATGAAACTGCACTCGGTCGTTTCCGTTTACCTGAAGGGAAAACTGGAGGGATAAAATATCTTGGTCATTAGTATGTGGAAAATTGAGAACCAAAAAATAAAGGAAGAAAAAAGGTAATTAGATACAACAGATCAATCACAGTTAATTCCTCCAGGGAGTATAACATGGTGTGGAGCCATATTGATAGAACTGAAATTAGCAATCAGAGAGCTTTAGCAGAGCAACCACTGGCACAGTATCTGCAATATACATGGGAGTATCTAAACATGTTCTTGTTGATGGCGTTACATATTGAAACGGCGCACGCTGCAGTGCAGATATCAGACTTCTTCTCTTAAACAACTGATTGCTTCATTCCCGTCGGGAGCAGATGTGAAGATTGTCAATAAAACATCCTCATTCGCAGAGATAACGGACAATAATGAGAAAATGTCCCTGTGAACGGTAAACGTGGCAGATAAGGTGACGTACCAAGACATAATGATCAAGCCAGTGAGGTTTGCTGTGTGTGGCGTGGTCAGCCTGTTCTCACTCCCAAGTTGTCAAGTACATCAGCTTGGTCAGTGACCCTACGCTTAAAAACTAGGATGCTGCAGGTACTCTAGAGTCTTTTTCTAGATGCACCCAGCTGACGTAATGTTACGATGTGCCGATGAAGTTGGGTAATGTAGTTTAATGAGCAAGAAAGTCTGCACATGGATGAGGATGGGGGCGGATGAATTATGTATGAAACCAAAAGTCAATTCAGTTTTATTAACAAAGTGTCAAATCATAGTTATCTCATGACAACTCACAGAGAGCCCGGTCTAGACTGTACTCGTTATGATATTATTTACAGAGACCCAACAAGTCCAACCATGAGCAAGCACTTCCTTGTAACACTTTAAGCAGGAAGACATGCAGCATGCATTAACGGGACATGACCACACTGACTTCTTTTTAACTTACATTACATTCATTACGTATTTAAAGTTACTTATGTTACATACTTATCTGAACCCAAACCACAATCTTCTCCTAAGTCTAAACAAACTGCGATGCAATGTTTTTCATCGAGCTTTATTTTGAAGGTCTAAAAGTTTGCTCGAGCTTAAAGGATAGCAATGTCAGTCTGTCTTTAGATGGTTGATTGGTGTACTAATTTGGAAATCTCTCAGCTTTGGTATCGGTATTCATGGTCCACAGAGGATGATCCTATAGCTTTGGTGAGTCCCTGACTTTATGCACCACCAACAGGTCAAAGTTCACTCACCCAGTGAAAGATCTACTGAACTGATTTGTGAAATTTACTGACTTGGTGATCTCTTTGATTTCCATGTTCCAGCATCATTCTTCTGTGGCTTCCAAAACAATTTACCAATGCTGTCATTTCTCCTGGTTAGAGCGGCCTTCGAGTAATGTTTAGGCCAATCTTTAGTTGAGTTTCCTCTTCTACTTTTTGGTGAAAATTGGTAACAACATAAATAGAGTTAATTTCACAGCAATTTAGGACACAGTAGCCGGTTAATGGCAGAAGACTGAGTTGTCATTACACTAAATTACACACTTCACAGTGCAGGACACAAAATGGTCTCCTCTCTGTGCTTCTGCTCCTAGCTCTGTTCATTTTATGACATTTTATGGATGTACTGTTGTACAAAGTATTATGACTTCAATAAACTTGGTAAAGTAAGAAATCTCCTTTTCATGCTGGCTTAAAATTATACAGAAGTGTGTATCTACTTGTGCTGCTTATAGGCATAAGGTTTGCATTTTTTTTAACCAGCCCACCCTTTGATATGCAAAGAAGTTCTGTGTGAAGCCAAAACCTGAAGCATAAGACATCTAACCTTAAAGAGAGCTATGAAAGTAGAAGAGTTTATCATACCATTTCATTTCCTGCTGTCTAATGCACCATAACACCTCCTTTATGTCCCCAAAAAACCAAACAAAAAAAACAAAAACAATGTTCACACTGCCAAAATGCTAAACCCCAACTGAGAGCTCAATAAATTATTTCAAAGTTGAATTCACGTATGCCAAATCTTTTGGAGAGATGTGCCAAAGCCTGCAAGTCTGTCCTGGCGCCAGAGCAAGAACTGGTCCCATCCCTTTCAAACTTAGAAAGAAGATGGAGAGAGAGAGAGAGAGAGAGAGGCAAAAAGTGAGTGCACAGGCAGAGGAAAAGGGAGGAGAATAAAGTATGTGCAGAGTGGGATCACACAGTGCGAAATAATGAGGGTGTCAAGATGGCTCACAGGAGGTGAGATCTCACCACACTGTAACTCTGGAAAAGTGTCAGCCAGGGATTAAGCAAACAAACAAACAAAACAAAAAGGAGTCCCTGATAAATCGACGATGATCTAATCATTTCAGGAGAAATTAAATGATTTTTGTGTCGAGTCTCTTTTTAACATCGACGTGTCCCTGTAATTCCTGTGAGGGTTTAATGGGAGCCTCTTAAGACTGACCGAGTCTCCCAAGACAACTAAAGAAATGTGTAAAAATCTGTCTCAGATTTGGATGCGAGATTATGAAGTATCATCATCAGCATCACCAAAGGACCTGAGTTCAAAGGGAATCTGATCAGAGTAGCTGTTAAGTGTTATTCATATCTGCTGGGTCACAGGGTTAACAAAACCAGTTCTGTCTTTCTTTACATGAAAGGATAACGGGAATTAGTATTCAGAAGGAAGGATGCTGCTGTTTTATCCTCGTGCTCTGCATCAGAGTGAGTGAGACTCAAAGAAAAGAAAGGTTAGAAGGTTCAGCGACAGTAGCATATAGGTTTTAAAAAATGACTATGACCTCTTTCACGCCACCTCTCCCAATAGTGAAGATAGATTTTGTCTTTGCGTAGACGAGCAGGGGATCTTTAGAGACAGCAGGTCAACAGCATACGCCAAATGGAGGGTAGTATACATGATCTGAAGGCTGGAGATTAGTTTGACCGCAAGACCTTCAGGAACAAATCACGCTTTGATTTGGTGTCAAATGGACATTTGGAGATTTCTGTAAGAATTTCATTTCTCCGAGATTCAATGGCGAGCACTTCTTTTCTGGAAATTTCTCACAGTTCTTGTTCAGTCTTGTGAGGGAATTTTCTCTTTCCATAAAGGGGTCAAGCGTATGTCCTGAGGCCACTGTAAGGACAGTGTTAAATCTTAGATTGTTATGGGGATACTGACTTTCTAACCTAAGTCAGGAGATAGCGCTGTCTCATTACCTAGACACAACGGATAGGTACGTAACATAAAAGCCTCTACACAGATGACTCATTGACCAATTCCTTTTACTGTGGATGCATTAAGTGTGACCCTGTATGGACATAGAGTAGTTGTGGCACTGTCCTGAGGGGACATGGATGAACCAAAGCGGACAGCTTCTTTATAATTGAGGCAGCATCATGCCATGAGGAATTTTACATTCTTCTTGATCAAGCTTCAATAAACATTTTAGCATAAGACATCTTGGACTGCTGTACACTGTCCACAACAACAACAACAACAAAAAAATGTTTGATTTACCAAATAAAAAGACAAAAGCAGCAAATTACACATTTGACAATCTAATATTTGGCTTTTTGACTTGAAAATATCAGCCGAATGTTGTGAAAGGATATGATCACAAAAATAACTCTATCAAGTCTATATTCTTTCATTACAGGTGTGTTTGTTTTAGAATATTTTGTCCTGCTTCACCTCTGTGCGTTTCTTTCACCTGATCCAATCACCTGCTCTCCCAGCTGCTCTTCATTCACAATCAGCCCCAGTTTATATCTAGAGGCGTTCAGCCACTTTTCTTTTTGTTGCCGTCCTGTTGAAGTTGGCATGCTGTTGTTTGTTCCTCTCTTACTCATGGCTGTTTGCCTGTTAACTTTTCTATAATCTGTTTTTCTGACTCTTGCCAATGTCCTCTCCAGTTTCTGATTACCTGCCTTCGTGCGACCAACACCTTTTTTATTTTTATATTTCTCTGATGCCTGGGATAAACATATGCTTCGTGTCATTGTCTCCAATTTGGCAGCTTTCAATCACAAAATTAAGTGAGGAAAAAACAGGTAAATGTGGAACACATGGGCTGCCAAGTGGAAAACAACACAACACATAAACTGGATAACTTTCAAGTGACAAGTTGTCGAAGTCATGTTTAGTTTTTGAGTTTGGGAAAATCTGTAAAAGATGTTTTGACTTTAATGGTATTTTGATTCATGAAATAAATGAATGATGAGAAATAAAAAGAATTAAAACTTGATTTAATTTTGATTGTGTGGTCATAAGAAGCCTGAAATCTGCCACTGACAGGTGGTTTAAAGTTCATGTGGGTTAGAGGACAGAATAAAAACATCTTACTGACACACTTATGTTTTGAAATATGAAATCTGTATTTTTGGAAAGCCAGTTTGAGTTTATGGCCTAATAAATCACTTTGCGTTTATTCTGATAAGCTGTCTCGGTGTGTTCTTATTTAATTCCCCACCTAAGCCCAGCTAGATAATTGCCTGATGAGTTATTTGTATGTTTTTGTGGTTTGCCCACTTGAAATCAAATAGTTTCATGTGGCTCATGAACTAAAATGAGTTTGACATCCCTGATCTAAAAGCTCAAAACAAGAGCACGAACATTGATGCAGACGCATGCAAACAGAGCAGTACTTGTTGTGAGGAAAGGGACGCAGAGTGCACATGTGTCTTATTATTAGCTCATTATTTCACCAGAGAGAGGAAAAAAAAAAACACGCTGCCAAACTCTGAGTATTTCGTCTTCAGCGTCACACTCGTCTTAGAGACTCGTCGCCATTGCTCCTCTGTGCTTTCAGGACCGCTAATTATCCACTTGGCCACCTTCTTCACAGACAGTGACACAATTAAAAACTTTATCGCTGAGTAATCGCTTTACTGGGCACATGGGGTTTAATGACAGTGGGTGTTAAGGAGCAAATGACCCCTCTGGAGCAAGAATTACTCCATGGCAGCCTGGTCACTTATCACAGTCCTTATTTCAGAGGGACAATAGTTAATAACTCAGACGGAAAGAGCTTAGAATAGTGTACATGCCATTCTTTATGTACATCTTGAGGCAAAATGAGGCCTAGACGTTTCATTTCATAATTAAAGGGACATGCCGCCGATTTTTACACATGGAGATGAATCTAACCCTGATGACCATTAGGTTTGAAATTTGATATTTATAACCAAAAGTCAGTATGATGAACGAGGGGTGTGGAGCAGAAGGGTCCAACAGAGAAGACAGTATTGTGTTGCATTATCACAGCCTCTGTTCTACCAATTTAGACTATTTTTAAAACGTGTCTTCATGTGCTCCTAATGTGAGTTCTTTTATTTTGATGAGAGCATTAAGGAGCATCCCCTCAAAAAAAATACTCTCGACACAACAGATACAAAACTTAGCAGCCATCAGAGCCAGATAACAACGTTGGGCCACTAAGGGTTAACACCTCTCCTTGTTTGTAGACTAATGACCAATTGGCAAATACTGTAGATGAAGATGGATTGATGGACATAGAGTGGCACTATTCTGTGGGGATATGGATGAGACAGCTTCTTCAGAATTGAGGTGGCATGTCATGACCATAGTATTGATAAATCCTCCGTTCTCCTTGGCCAAGCTTCAATAAACCTTTCAGCAGCATGAGACTGTGTGCACTTTTCTCTCCACTGACTAAACTGACCATTGAATTCTCCACAGCGATGATCTTTACTCAAATGTTTGCCAAAGCTCATTTAGAACCGTACCACGAGCTTCCCCTAAACTGTTGAGTAGAATGGTAATGGACTGTAATGCAAACAACAAGCGGTGAGTTAATTGATGACACAAAGGTGGTGGTTAAAGGAATCGAAACAGTCGGCTGTAGCTTTGTTACCACAAAGAAGACTGAATGATCTGGAGGGTTGAAGGTTTGAGGCGATGAGGTGCAGGCAGGGAAGTAATACTGCAGGTGAGAGGGAAACTGGAGGTCACGCCCAGCGACACACACTAAACCTAACCAGATCTCTACAATCTGTCACTTCAGGAAACAGATTTACTTTTTAAATGCATGAAATACCACAGTTTTAGTTCATATTTATCTATAGTTGTAGTTTTTGCAAGTAAGAACACAGAGTTCACGTAAAAGGTAAAATGCCGTTACAAGGGATATTGTGTTTTTTTAACCTGCAGCAATCGACATCAATCATTTAACACCAAGTGACTCCACAAACAGAATGCATTAAACATGCTCACCACACCACACATGTATAATTAATGCAAATTTGCCACATGATCGCACAAATCTGGATCTGTCCCCCCCCCTCAGAGGCCTGCCAAAAAGCATGTAAGGACATCAGGACCTTACAAGTGGAGCTGAACCCACACCCACACCCCAATACTTCACTCACCTCCACCCAGACTTCACAAAAGTTTAAACTGAGAAAATATGTACGCGTTATGAATCTCAATAAACCAGCTGCGTAGGTCTATTTTTGTCAGATGTGCTCATGTCATTATGCGAGTCACAACTTGAGGTCTCTGCAGTTAATACTTCCCCTCCTCGCTCTATCTATCAAAGGGAATGTCAAGCAGACAGAAAAATGCAGCTGTCTCTGGTCAAATATTGACACGCGGCTCCTGTTGTGACACTGCGACTGTTGTAAATTACATTTTCACACAATTAAGTAAAGATTGCCTCGGCTATATTAGGATGGCTGGAAAGACACTGTCAAGTTTGACTTTAAAGTATTTGTGTGAAAGCTGCTGCAGCTCAATGAGAACTCAACTGAGCATTTTTTTTCTTACTCAAACAGCTTGATCCAAAAAACAGAAATTGGCAATTACAAGTTTTCGTTTTACTTTTTCTATTTCATAAAATAATTGTTTTTATTTGATACAATATATGTTTAAACTGAGTTTGATTGTACAAACATCAGAAAGAAACACTAAAACTGTTGTACATTAAGAAAACTAACGGTAAAAGTCACTGCGACCCAGTCAGTCCTCCCCGCCGACTCTTTCGCAAACTGTCCCCCAGAAAACAGACTGTCTCGCCTGGTAAAAGCTGGTTCAGTCCCTCTGTTTATCTACGGTGATTAAAACAAAAACTTGAATTCACAAGGTCTTCGTCGCTTTCCCCTACGCGTCAATCAGTCAGGATCACAGTCTTACAGCTACCCGGGGACGCTTTGTCTGCAGAGCCATTTTTTAAAAACACACCAGCATAATGATGTATATTTCTAGTTCAAGTTATTGATGACAACTTAAAATATCTGTATTCTGTGTTTTGATTCACTGGGAGTGATTTTTTTAAAAATGAACTATGTTTATTTCACAGGTAACGTGCTTATATTCCAAAAAAGGCAATGACTAATAGCCAATTAGAGAATATGCTCACAGGAAAGAGAGAAATAAACTGTCTGTGAGCACAGAAGATTTTTTACTTCAACTCGCTCAAGATGGGAACAAAAAAAGGTATTCATTTGTATTTTAGTTGAGTGTACTGCTCGCATCCTTTTACATCCAAGATGATGCAAGAACGTACCCTGCTCTGATAACCAGCCTGTGCAAAGAAAATACACTTTATGATTACAATATTTTCATCCTGATTTTCTGTAGGATTATAGTGTTACTCTGCTCTATCACTGCAAGTACTGTTATCCTAAAGCTTTGAATTTCAAATAAACACAGAAATCCAACTGAATTTGAAATAACAGATAAGATTCTGACCCTGAAACCCGACCGAACACGTCTCTATCATGTCGTGGCTGCTACGCTGTTCTGGTCCATACGGCACGCGACTTCAAACCCACCGGGAGCGTTTCAGAAGCACTTAGCTCGCCAGACTTTGTTTACTTGCTCAAATTTGGTTGAGTGGAGGCCACGCTTCTGGGTTTGAAACATTGACTAGATCGGCCGCGTATCACTGTGCCCAATGCGGTAATTATTCATTACAGTTGATTTTACTGAACAAAGCTTGAAGAGCAACTTAACACTCTGATTCCAGTGGATGAAATGACCAGACTTTCTCTGGAACAAAGAAAATAATTTGTGTTGCATTGAACGCTATAAAATGGGACCAGAATCAATAAATGGCGCAATATTAAAACGACTCTTTACTAACTCAAAAGAGTGGAGCCAGTGTTAAATTATTCTTTAATAAAACTGAATTAAACTGCAGGCGACTTCAGATGAAATCGAATCTGCACTAAGTTAAATAACCTCAAAGTTGCAGAGCTGGAGTGAAGCAAATTTACCCGTGTCTCCACATCCACCACCTCTCTCTCCACCTCCATCCAGTCTGTCATCCTGACAGACTTTGTGTCCAAGTCGCCTCTCTCATTCCTGTCTCGTAGACACAGACAGAGGCATGGAAGGGAAAAGAAACCCAGAAGATATAAACCCAAACAGAGGGAGAGACTGGTGCCTGAGAGGTGTCATCACATCACACTCAAGCCTGCCAACGTCTATCAAACAGCCTGCAGTGGTCTTTAAGTACCACCACGGTGTGTGTCCCCCGTGTCCTGGAGGACATAAAAACCACATGACTGCCCCTCGTCCTGTTAGTCACCTCTCACAGACAAAGCAGTGCATAAAGTTGTCACCACCACAGGGAGAAAATCCATTATTTTTACTTGCAGGATGGTGCATTTACCCACACTGATGGTTTCAGCCTTCAGCCATTGTTTACAGGAGCATCTATGGAAGAGGGGTCAGATAATGGCTCTCACTTTGGGCCACTCTGCCCCACTCCACATGGGATCTGAACCAGACACCACCTGATTACTGCTAGTAGGTCTCTAGAGGTCCATTCCTCACTCTGCTGTCCAGCTCAATTACAGACTGTATGCAGTGAAGAAATGCAAGGAAATCTGCTGTTCTTCCCTGAGTCATAGACACACAGAAGAGAGTTTTAGGTCAGCAAGTCCACCTACGCTTACACCTACACATCTGCACACGCAGACGGCTTCTTTATTACCGTCCATTTATTTTAATGTCTTTAAAGTCTTTTGTAACGTGCAAGAAATACTGAGAAAATAACCCTGAAGTCAGTTTGGGATGTTATTGACACAAACTGGTCAAGGACAAGATTGCACAGTAAAATGCAAATGAATTGTGGACCTGCACAACATTTATTAAAATATGTGGAACAGACTGAACTTAATCATAGTTAGCTGAGGACATATTAGAAAGGACGACAAATAAACAAAACCAATTCCCTTTTTTAATATGCTGCTATTACAGCCTCCACTCTTGCAGGAAGGCTTTCCACAAGAAAGAGATTTGCATTTTAAGTACATGTACAAACTAATGTAACACTGTAATCCGTAGGCTAGACTGACTAATTGTCAGTGACACTGACCAAATTGGTAAGTAACTCCACTGGATATCACTGCCACCATTGTCACATCACTTTAAAGGTTGTTTTATCTTCAAAACTGTTCTAGAAATCTGCTCTAGAAGAAGATGCAAAGTTTAAGACAGACTTGTTTGTTTGTGACAGTCAGCCCCGGGCTCACTGCTTTCAACACAAGATGTTCATCTTTGTAAATAGTTCCCATTGGCTCTTTAACTTATTTTAAATCACTAAAGTTCAAAAACAGCTGACCAGCACTGTACTTTCTAACATGCTGCTCAAACAGGAGTAAATTTGTTGGGGACTACTTTCAGCTGAGGATTAATCCACATTTGATGCTCCAGTGAGTTAATAGTTTTTGGACAACGATAGAGCTACACTATACGGCACAGAGTATTCAGATAATATAGGATTAATTAAGACTGTTTAGGAAAAAGAGACATAATATTGACAGCCTTATCCTTAAGCTTAATTAAAGGATGTCAGAACCATAACTGTGTTCAGCAATGTAGTATGCAGTATGCATCTAGTTATGCAAAGAACTGACTGAACGGTGATTGACTCAGCAACACCATAAGCTTGGTGGAATGGGACGAAATAAAAGTAACACAGTACATAAATGATGATGGGGTTGCTTGGCTTAAAAACATTTATTAAAGTCAGTCGGTCTGAACAACGACGAATGTTCTCTGTATCTGCATGGGTTCTCTTCAGGTTCTCTGGCTTCCTCCCACAAAAACATGCCGGTTAATGAGTCCTGTGATGAACTGATGATGGCCCAGGTAAACCTGATAAAGAAACTCGGTAACTGATGTCGGTGATGTTGGCCTGGGTCGCAGTTGACATTCCAGTTCATCTCAAAGGTTTTGGATGCGGTTGAGGCATGTTGAAAAAGTCTAAACCAAAATGTTGCAGCAAGGCTGTGAAGAACATTGTCTAAAATCCCATTGCATGCTGTAACTTTACTTTAATTTTACAGTATCAGAACTAAACCTGAACAAACCTAGACCAATATGAACTAACAGTAATTTTTGACACTAGCCAAACATTTGTTCTCTTACATTTCATAATTTATGCACGGGGTAGGACAAATGTTGAAATATCCTGGAGACAAGTGTTATCATGTATCCCAGCGTACCTAGGGGAGAGTGGTTGTGTATGACTTGTTCTTTTGACTTCAGACTAAAAATCTTCCTGGAGGGGGTTCTCCACATCCATAAACAACTCCTCCAACCCACTTCTTTTTTTTTTTTCCAAATTATGCGGTGCACATACGCCTTCTTTTGTACTTCACACGCTCCCTGACATCTGAACAAGCAGTGAGGGACCTGCAGGTAGAATGGTCCGAGGGTTGTGATCCCCATCGCTGGATGTGCAAACCGACACAAACAGGAGAGACCCGCCTCGGTGACTTGATTATGCAATGGATGCATCAACATTGAATCAGTTTCAAAGCTTGCAATGTTCCCTTTTCATGAGTAGTTCAGTATACTGACAACATCTCAGCGAGTGTGCTGTATACTTGAGTCATACTGCATTGATCTGCTGCTGCAGCAAACACTTAAAGCCACCACAAACCTCCAGGGAGTTCACCGACTATACGTACTCCGCCTGATAGCATGTGTTTTCGTTGTGTCAAAGCGAATAGAGAGCCTCTTCGAGACGGGTGAGTCATAGACGAGGGGGGGAAGCGCTGGCATGATTTGATGGCATCCTGAATCTTTAGGTCAGAGTTCATGGCTATTTATATGCAGAGGACGAGTTCGGTTCTCCATCCTCAAAGGTCATTCTCATTAAACTCTGCCTTGAGAGCTGAGCAAGTTTGTTTTTTTTCTTCAAAAGCAAAAAAGACTTGATGTAAATAATTTCATCAAATCAGTTTTTATTAGCAGTCTGCTGCTGCTCAAGCTGCTTTCCATTATTTTTCTCTCATGGCACGTCAACGTAGATTAACGCTTGATATCTAATTCTTGAAACGTGTGTTTGGCTTCACACAGGCATTAACAACGCAAGCTTTTCCATTCTAGAAATGGCAAGAGGAAACTGATGCTAACCTTTTAAAAGGGCAATACAAAGCCTAAAATCACAACGTGGAAACAGAATTATCACCTGAACCAGCTGTCCGGCTGCAGCTTCATAGCCAGGGAACCAGACACATTTTGAGCTCCTGTTTTATTTGCTCTGGCAGCTGCGTCTGGTTCCCCTTCTGGGCCAATCACAATCGTTTATCTAATACGGGGCGGGTTTGATACGATGTCTGTACAAACAAGCCAGATGGCCGCCGCTGATGATCAAGGTTCTGTTGAATCTGCTTCCACGTCAGTATTAAAAGAAAAAGATTTCAGGATAAGAAATGACAAACGTAACGCTATCCAACACAGGTTTAACTCAACGCAGAGAAAGATCTGGAGCCGCTATTACTCTATATAGCATCCTTAAAACTCTTTAGATCAGGGGTCCCCAAACTTTTTTCGGTGCGGGCCACATCAACTTGCCTTTCTGTGATGGGCAGTCTATAACTGAAATGATATCAGTCCCACCAAGATTTCGTGGCCTTTTTTGAAATGGTTGCAGCCTAAAATGCCTGATGTTGCGATTCGACAGTCACGGAGAGGGCGCAGCGAGCACTAAGTCCACGGCCCCGGGAAGCAGCAAGGTCCGGGCCGGAGGGCTCTGGGGATCCTCCTGCACCGTGCGGCCGCCCCTGACCCGCTGAGTCAAATCCCCCGGGCAGACTGCGCGGAAGTTGATCACGAGCAAAGTCACGTCGGAATATACCATTGTGTGAGGGGATGAAAATTAGCTGGTACTGTAAATAGTTCGTAAATAAGGTAGATTTTAATTAGAATGCCAAGCTTAATCATTAAGTGTGGATATTTTATAATGGGAAAATTGTTTGGGATCGTTAAGTGGGCCACTCCAATTGTTTAGGCGGGCCGGATGTGGCCTGGGGGCCGTAGTTTGGAGACCCCTGCTTTAGATAGTGAGCAGCATCGTTGTTATGCACTAAAAAACAAGGCAAAATCCTGGTATGTGTGAAACCTACTTGGCATTAAACCTGTTTGATTCTGCTTAGAGCCTTATGCACACGTCTTCAGTGTATGGAGAAATCCAAAAAACCTGTTTCTTAGTTACAGTTGCTATGCTATGATCGGCCAATCGTTGTCTGGGGGAGATATTTATTATATCTACCTGTTACAATAAATAATCCTTTTGCTCAGTTTATATCAAACCGTGCAGAATTCCACCAATTAATAAAGCACCAATCCAGCATGTTGTTATAGATTTTAAAGACATACAATCAATTTTAAAGACGGTACTCATCAAAGGCTTTTATGCTTTCAGGTTCTTTCTTTTTTTTTTTCAACCAGGTCAACTATTAAATGATACATCAAAGCCAAAAGCCTCTGAATAAACAAACAGTTGATTAATAATAAATAAGAGTTTGTAATTTGCTTCAGGAAGGCGGGTCGGTCATCAGTCACCTGACACAGCAAGCCTTGACAGAACATTGTATTGATTAGCGCTGTGCTGTGTGTACACAATCAATTATTGACACGAACATTTTGCTCCACTGTGACTGCTTAATACAAAAAACAATGGTCTTTATATTGTTTCTAGATTTTAAGATCTTTTTTAATAAATATGTATTCTCCAACACTGTATTCCTACTTTACTACTGCAACATATCGGAATGTTCTCCCAAAATCAAGTTATTCACATATTCATGATTTCTGAATATTATGCCTGTGTGATGTTTTCCTGAGCAACACTTCTGCCAGATGGTATTCGAATGTTTCATGCTCATTATCAGAAACTACACTACCTCCCCAGATGGAAGGCGATAATTCAAACATCTCAAAGTGCCATGAGTGTGCAATAACAGCATTACAGTATATCACATATTTAACATGTGTTTGATTTAGATTCATAATCATCATGTAACGAGGCAGCCTGTCATGAGAGAGTTCAGATAGCCAGGGCTGCATGATTGTTACAATCAGACTGAAGTGGTGTCACATGGTGGTGAAGTGGTCCTCAAGTTAGAATGATTTCTAAATGTGAGGCAGAAGACAAGATGCCAGAGGACAACGTCATGCTTAAAATGTCTTTACGGGTCAGAGAGCCTCTGAACATTTTTTAATATTAACGATACAGTTCAATAAATTAAATCTTTCTCTGCTCTTTCTTTCTTGACACACATGCAAAGACTTTGATTCCAGTTGTCACGATTGACACTGTAATTAGTCGGCGAAGCTTTCAGGTCTGAAGTGAATGAAGTGTCTTGAACCTGCTTTTCTTCTAATGGCCAGCAGGAGGCAGCTTCATTGGCTGCTAAACAAAGTCAGAGAGTATTGAGCTTTATGGAAAAATGACCGTACCTCTTACTTTACATCAGTAAGCAGTTTCCTAGTCGGTTCATGGTCTTAATTGCTAGTCTTCTACCACGCAGCATGATGTTTCTTTTGTCAATTATGGATCCATTTAGAGTAAAATAGACAATTAAGCAGGTTACGCTTCAGATTCTGTTACAGCATTGAAGATTTCTCTCCTAAAATCAAGTCAAATGCAGGCCAACTTGCAGTGAATCATACATCATATTGCTACAAATGTAAAGAGAAAAAAAAAGTAAAATGTGTATTGCAAGCTACCTGTGCAAGAGTTACCTGAGAGTGAGTCTGTGGAATGACTTACAATTCACATAATTGGCTTCATTGTCACCAAGATGTGCAGAGATGGGGAATGTGAGGGCAATCTATGGCACTCTGGGGAATCCTATGAAAGAAGTGGGCTGCATTTAATATAACAGTGCATGCCACTGAGTCTACATTATTTATAGATTAAGTAGTGACATAGGTTAATGTCTGTTTTCCATCCATCTATTTTCTCCTGCCTGTCTGGGACGGAGGCATCATGGCTGCAGGGCATTCCAGATGTTCCTCTCCCAACATTTTCTCAAGTCGTTCCAGGCCAGATGGATATGTAATTCCTTCAGGGAGTTCTAGGACTATTCCCAGTTGGATATGACGGAAAAACCTGCAAAGGAAGGTGCACAGGAATCCTTCTAATTTGATGCCTGAACCGCCTCAGTTGCCATTTATTTAACACGAAGAATCAGCGGCTCTGGGCTTCCTCCGGATGTCTGAGCTTCCACCCCTACAGTATCTCCAAAGCTGAGCTGAGCCACTCAGCCACAAAGGAAACTCATGTCATATTTCTGGCTGACAACCATGGCATTGGACTTGGAGGGTACTGACTGTCAGACTGTTCACACTCAGCTGAAAAATGCCCCAGTGCCTGCTGAAGGTGTCCTTACCCCAGCTGCCCTTTGAGATCCTGTCTGTGAATATTAAAAACAGGATCGGAGACGAAGGGCAACCTTGGTGGAAGTCCAACACCCACTGTAAACATGTTTGACTCCTCAAAGCACTCTTTCACCGCTCAATAATAGCCCCAGTCTGCATCAGCAGTTCTCTTCCCTGGTTGAACACAGGAAGGGAAAGCAGGCCTTGAATCTGGCTGAAATGTCAAACAGTTTGCAAGAACTTCCTTGAAACCAAGAAAAAGTCCTTCTCCGTGGACTTTCTGAATTCCTCCTCCACATGGGATTTTGGTGGGATACACACTGTTGACGCTGCAGACCTTCAGGTTCCCTAGTACGTGTCTGCTGTTTTAAAAAGACCGCTGGACTACCCAATCCTGAGAGGCCATCTCACAACTGGTGTCCAACAGCAGGTTTTAGGTTGTTGCCATGACCACCAATGACCTTCTGACAACAGTTCCTACCAGCAGCCAACGTTCCCTCTGCAGGCTATGCAGTCTGCAGTGCCCTTGTTGCTTCATAGTCCTCTACCAGCAGAACTCCAGCTGTTATTGACCAGTCAGTGTTTTTATCCTGACATAATGCTGCATGTTCCTCTCGCCATGCTCCTCCTCACTGATCAGATGTTCTGCTCTGTGTAGGAGGGTCCCTACCTCATCCGACATTAAAGATAAAAACTGTTCAAAATCAAAATTTTGGTCTTCGTGAGTGTGTTTCTGATGCACTGCGGTGTTCATGCTCTATCATCCGTCACATGAGTAGGACGTGTAATATTATTTCTCTGATTCTGGGAACCAAAACAAAAGGTTTTGCAACACATGTGGATCATGAGATGATGAAGGCAATCTGAGGTGGTTGTGCCATCATGGTACACTCGAAACTGGGCAGAGCCCATGAATAGTAACTCTCACATTTCCACTTAAGGTGTATTGATGAACTTATTAAAGAGAGAAAAAAAATCTATCGACAGCACAAACCAGTGGCCTGTGAAAAATTCAAAAAGACACTTTTGAGTTTGTAATTTTTGGCTTTAATCGAGATTCTCTGGTACTCTGGTAAGCAAAGTAGTAGGTGTCGGAATGTCTCTTTTTATTGCATTTGTATGCGTGTGTCGATCTGAGGCCGTGTGGATGTAAAACCAAGGTATCAAGGCCAGGTACCTGAGCATGAAGCGATCACTGAATCACTTCAAACCAAACCACAATATTCACAACAGGCCGACGCAGTTTGCACACGGAAAAAAAACCTAAGAGATTTTTTTTTTCTCCTTGAAATTTTAATGTGCCAAGTACAAAAACACCACTGGAAATATTTAATTGGAGCGCCATATGTTTTCATGTAAATAAAGCCAATGTACCTGCAGCTAAACTGCTTCATTTGTGAGGCGATGTGCAACATCAAAGTGTTTAATATGTGAGAACGGTATTCTTTTTCATAATGAAGCTGCTATCAGGATGGAACAGGCTGCCTCCTCGTACAAAAGGCTGAGACAGCAACATGGAGAAAATATCTTAATGACTAATTACGTCGTGCAAATGGTTTATATTCAAAGCTGTGACTGTGCTTTAGTCCTGTGAGCAAAGTACAATATTATTTCAGATTCCCACACTGCCTGTATGGGCTATTTTACATGACACAAATTTGTGAGTTTTTTTAGTGTTTCAACTGCTCTGCAAACTCTGCACAGCAAACAAAGGATAACGCCGGGATCGGGTTTGTACATTTAAGAGAGGATCACACTATAATTTAGAAACATACAGAGGTGGATTAAACCCAGGTGGTGCAAGATGTGTGATTGAATTCCACTGAAAGCTTAACATGAAGCCCCCAAAAATGCAATGCAGTGTGTTATGACATAGCAAATGAAATCCACTGCTCTAGAATATATTAGACTGCTTGTCAGAGCGGCAATAATAATGCAGTCATGGTTTATCAGCGCTTTCAAAGGCTTGTCATAAGTGATGAAATATGGTAATTGTATTTTTAATATCAGGACCAAAAGTCTGTGTGTGTGTGTGTGTGTGCGTGTGGGGGCGGGGAAGTTGGTGAATGATGCAGTGTTCTTGGTAAATCTGGGGCTTTCGGAATAAATCACTAAAGTTCATATGAACTGCTGGCTTGTTTAACAGCACTCAATGGATAATAACTGACTGCACCGGGAGCTGCGCACACTCGCCTCAGCTTACTTCTGCAAGCATTGACTTGGAGTTTGTGAATGTTTAAAAATAAAATACACGTTTAAGCAGTTTGGGGGAGAAATGCTGAGATGCTCAAGAACGAGCAGCAATATCTCAATGTAAAAACTTTTGCTTTGAACATACTCATCATGCAGAATGTCTTTCTCTCTAAATAATTCCATCATTAATGATTCTGCACATCCACACTGGAGTTATTCTGCCCGATTAAACCTCCGCTGAGGCTCAAGGAATTACTTGAGGTCACTAGACTCTGTAGTTACATCAGTGATGAAGGTGTAAAATGTCGTACCCTACAAAGCCGACAAAAGAATCAGTCAGTGGACGGCTGTGTCTGAAATCGCCCTCTATTTACAGTGCTATTATGTGCTCCATGTTTACTGTGCACATTGGATTTAAGTATCCACACATTTCTGCAGGGTACATTGCCCTCAGATATTCCAACAATGCAATGAATAAAGTAACGTCCATAGCATGAAGGGTCTGAAACTGTGTGTGTTTTCCAGTTGTTGTGGTTAATTAGAGGAAATGTCAATCAAACAGTGTGTACACGCCCACACAGTCCAGAGACGAGGTCTAATCAGAAACCGGGTTAACAGTGTGTGTGTGTATGGGTGGGTGCGTATGAAAGCAACACTTTTACTTCAGCTCATAGAGAAATCCGTATGAAAGCAACACTTTTACTTCAGCTCATAGAGAAATCTTCTTTTTCAAGCACACAGAAGGTTTATTATTTCTCTCATACTGTGTTCACAAATTGACCCTGATTCCAATTAAGGCAAAAACTACTAGCCAATCAGAGGCAAAGTAGGGCAGGTCATGACTGGAAAAAAAAAGTGTCTTAAATAAAACAGATTTTTTTTTTTTTTTTTTTGTGACCAGTCCAAGACACTTGTGTCATTGTTTTTCTCATTAAACAGCATCTGTCAGGTGGATTATCTTTGCAAAGCAGTGCTCACTAACACAGATTTGAAATATTTCTTCTTATATCTTGTACAACAACTCATTAAGAATTCTCTTTTTTTTATTTGTGCAGTGCATATCTTAAATTACCCACAAATATATTCAAGTCATGTTTTTCCATAATTTTATTTTATTTTATTTTTTTAGTTTTGTCTAATTGGAATTTTCTTTTAATTGGATTTTCTGTTTTCTCATTTGCAGTGCAGCGGCCTGCCTTATTGTTTCACACAACATAATAACAGATTAAAATATTATATCTACCACATCTTCACACGTTTACAGACAGACAGAAGTGACTTGGACGAGGAGAACGTTTTGTGCTGTGTAACAATATGCAGAGTAAAACCTGTGATGCTGTCTGTAAAATCTTAATCTGCATGTAACAACAAGTACACTTTTCTTAAACTTGCAGATAAGTACAGTGCTTGAGAAATTTTACATTCCACTTTTTTAACTAAGAGTAGAAGACGATAATAAACTTGCCCCGAGAAGTGAAGTGACGGCCGTGCAATTGAAAGGGACAAGCCATATCTGCTTCCTCTTATCTTTTTATTTCTAATCTTGGGGGAAGAAGCCATTATCTTACCTTTCTTTGCTCTCTAAGCAAACCTCAGGGGTGAGAAGATCAGAGTGATATTATTAGCCACTGTGTCCCGTCTGTCTCTAATGCGGTTCCTGGAGTCGACTGTCAAATCTGACATAACGCCTCACCCCTGCATCTTTTTCCTGTCTACTTGTCTGTCTGTGTGTGTGTGTGTGTGTGTGTGTGTGTGTGTTTTCAAGGGCAGGTCTAAGAATTAATATGCCTGACTTTAAAGGTTCGCTTGCAAATGTTAACCCATGGGGCTCTTTTAATTAATCAAGAGGACGAGTGATCTCTGCCACTACTTGAGAAGAAGGGAGAGGGCAGATGTCACATGATATTATCTGGGAATGGAGGTGGTAATTAATCACCTTGACAGCCCTTGATTTGTAAACATGGCTAATTTGGAGCATTTTTTTTTCCCTTTTCTCGAGGAATCACACAGGTACCTGGAGCATCTCACCGGTCGTGACAGATTAAAATTGCCCTTCAGCAGAAGGAGGCAAGCAGCCAAAGACTGCTTCAGATTGAGTTTGACGTCCTGCTAAAGTGAATATGAATCACAGATCGGCTCAAAATGAATAAATGAAGTACTTTTTTAATGACTTAATAGCTCAAAACAAAAATATAAAGACTTCAAAACCTGACACTTTAGAGTACATGTTCGCAGCACATGGTTTGTTTTGCACTTTTTAATTTGGGAAATGTAACAATTTGTCCTTTTTCATGATTGATCATTTATTATCTCTAACCAGCTTTTTAATACATTTAAAGAGCAATATTGTTCCTACCAGATTTCATTTGTATTTACATGTTAAAGCACTCCTAGCTCAAATTAGATGAATTTATGGATAAAATATCACTCTGCAAAGTAAATACCTTTGGGCAGGGGCCCGAGGATCCCTTTGACAAGAGAGAAACACAACAGGGAACAAATGTGTCACATTAAGCCTGGCCTATAATAACTTTGATATTTACTTTATTCAACCTTTATTTCAAGTCATTCCATACTCTGTTTGTTTAGAATTGATAAAGTTGCATAATTATTGTTGGTTATTAAATGTCAAGAGCTGTGCGTCTACTGATCCATCCAACTGGAGTACAAATGTCTTCGCTGTTTGCACCTGTCTGACAATTATTATGACAATAATTGGTGGACCCCCTGCAGTACCTCTGCAGACCACCTAGGGGTCACGAACCTCTGGTTGAAGACCCCTGCCTTTGGTGGTTTGCAGCATGATGCCAGTTTCTTGGATTTAGGTCGGGAAACAATTCCAATATTAATCCAGATTCCATCGACCAAGAAAAACTGTCATCTAAACAATGATATCTGCAATGTAATTAAAATAATTGTATTTTTAGCTATTTAAATGCGCGTGTCTTTGGGCCTTAATCCATGCCATTTAGACAGCATGAGTACAGCCTTAAATTAAATACATAATTAGTTATTAATTACACCTGTGCTTTTTCTGCCGTGACAAGTCAAATTACCTGCCATGAAAAGAGCCTGCACGTGTCAGCTGTAATGCAGAGGAAAAATGTAAAAAAATGCCGACATTGATACTTTATGACCTTTTGCAAATTCTAATAACAAACATTAGCGGCTTCAAGTATAAAAGCAAATAACAGACTGCCTCTAAATGTGTTGACATTTCCACAGAGTCCTGAGTCCTGGTACTTTGGCCAGAAATTCACCTACTGTGTCGGGCATTCGAGTCAACACAGACATATTAAAAAAAAATGAATAGGCAGTAAGTAAGAGTGGATATTTACTTCAGCGATGGCCTTTGTGTGCTCTGAGTCACACGCTGTGGGGGACAGATTCCTGGGCGTCTTGCTCCGGGGGACCAGGAGAGGAGAATAAATGAAGACTAATGACTACTGACAGAAATTCTGAAAACAAACATGGGAACCTGCTTTAATAATGCAGCCTTACTGGCCGTGTTTTATGAGCACAAAGGCAGTTTAAATACACTGCTAAAATATGAAATGACGATGGGAATATCCAATTTTCATTCATTAAAATGTTTGTGTGTATAAATTGTGCTTATTTCTGTAATGAATTTATAATAAAAGTTTATTTATGGTGAGATGTATATTCTCATGAAGCTCCGGTTTATCTTTGATTAAAAGCTTGTATAAGTGTCTCATAATGCTTCGTTGTTTTGTCAAAATTATATCAAACATACTTAAAAACTCTCTGTTTAATGCCGATGCGTGACTCATCAGACGCGCCGTCCTCTACCTCCGTCGGAAATGTGCTCTGTCCAAAGGCGATCAAATAATAAACAAGACATAATAAAAACTGCTCCCCCACCAAGTCGTGTTATCTTTGGACAAATCCAGGCTCGTGTTTTGACTTTATTATGCTATGCAAAGCTAATTATCTGCTGGCTTTAGCAGCATATTTGCAGACGTAAGCATGGTCTCAATCTTCTCATCTGTCTCTTGGTGCGAAATTGTGTGAGCGAGTCGGCCAGCATTGAAACTGGTGGACACACTTGACACATCCCGAGCATGTTGTGATTTTCCTTTTGTCTTGTTGCTGCAGTACTGTCCGTGCTGCAGGAAGGAATATAATATTTCAGAGACCTGTCGTGTGAGGGGAGCAGGACATCCTGAAGATGGAACTCCCCAGAGAACAGAATAGATTTGGGTCCTTGTCAGCCTGCCAAAGTTCATACGGGTCAGGCAGCTGAGCCACATCTCTTCCTGTTTTTAACTTTTTTCCTGGAAGTTTGCTGAGCACTTGTGTTAGACGTGAAAAGAGAATGATGAAGATCATGATTACTTGCCCCCATGTTGAGATTTCTGGGTGTTAATTCAAGTCTCCTGATCTCTACCCAGTGTCATAAAATGTTGCGTGGACCTCCCAAATAACAAGGTCTTTGTGTTTATTCCTCTTCTGCGCTGAAAACTGAGAGTATTGAAAAGTTTACTGAAATGTGCACCCATATTGGGGAAATAACACTAGCCCGAGCAGGAGTTTGCCAGTAAATAAAACTGTTGTTGGAGTCAGTTCTCAGGTGTCACATTATTAAAGCTTAGGCCGGCAGAAATAAAATCCAAATATTGGCATTTTTCAACAACTGTCCAGTAAATGGAGCCTTTAAGAGCAGGAAACTAATGTCACACAACATCAGCCAAAAAAATGATATTTCATCTCTGCTGTTGTTATTATAGAGTTTTGTTTTATTAGATGTGTCTTCCTGCATGATTTTGCTGATCCTCTGACAATAAAAAGAAAGATAAAAGTCAGGCTAATTCGAGCAAAGTACAGCCGTTCTTTTTGGTCTATTACAAGCCGACGGCGTTAACGGTTTCAACTCGTATTGATGTCGCTGGAGCTCCTACTGGTGACCGAGAGTGTTCAATAGATGTGACAGATGACTTATTGCCTCTTGTAGCAGCTCTCGTGCAATTGGACATTGACTCATGGGAGCTGGAAGGTTCCAGCCTGCGTCCCTCAGAGAGTATCCCGATGACAGCAGGCAGCTCTACGATCCTCAAGGGCGAAACTGATATCATTTCTTCTAATTAAAGGAACAGTTCGACAGTTTGGGGACTTAAGACTTGAAACAACTTGGCAACGACATGGCGTACATGCACTTTAAGAATAATTGAGAAATATTTTGTTGGTGTAATCCATAAAAACTGAAAATGTAGAAACAAGTTATGGGAGGCTAGTTTCCAAACTGGAGGGTTTCACACTGCACGTAGCCTTTGGCTAAGAAAGTACTTTTTTTGTTTTAGCCTGGGGCTACGTTAGGTTATGAAGTAGTGACGTGTCGTTCGTGAACGAGCCGGCTCTAGGAGCCTATACTGCGTAGAGAACGACAAGAACCGACTCCAGCCAGGGAGAGTCGCCCCTGCTCTGAGTCCATGCAGGCAGGTTAGTTTGATGGGCACAACATGGGTGGTCAATCGCATGTTTGGATAGACTAGGATCATGTGAAAGAAGGAAGACACTCCAAAGAGGCTGTGAGCGTAGTGGTAGACGAGAGTGAAAACTGAAACAGAAGCAGCATCTGGCTGCATTTTCAGTGATATTGGAGACTGCAAGTGAGTGCAGAATTTGTGAAATGAAAATATCCGTTAAAAGAGCAGGGTCAACAACAAACCTGCACAGACGGAAAAAACAAATCCATAAAAATGAACAATTTCTGAAAACGCTGAATGAAATACTAAATGAAGAGCCAGCTCTTTGTGCATGACTGTCAGCTTCATAATAGTGATGGGAAGTTTTTTCAAAGTAATCATGGTGCTATCGGCACTAATTACTGAGCTTTAAGTTAACTGTAAAGTCATAACTAATGCTTCATTCGCATGGATTCAGGTGGCAGACGTCAAACCGAAACTTTACAACCGAATGTCAAGAAGCTCCCGCACGAAAAAAGGGAAATCTGGACAGCGAGAAGCTAATAATTGATTAATTAAATACAATTTATCTGTGTCTATCTGTATTTGACTTAGTGTCGTAATGTTTCCTAAGAATGGAATAAAATATACTGTCATAACAACACGTCATCATGTGTGCTTCGTTTTGCCGTCCTGTCATCCCGTCTCACTGTTGATCAGAAGGTGTCGTCATCTGCTGCCAAGCGTCTGCCTGAATCCTGCAAATGCAACATGAGGTGAGTGACCAATCAAAGAGATCATTTCATCGTCATGGATACCCATGTGCGTGAGCCCTCTGGCTGGCATGAGCCACTTGGCATCATTGCACATCGATACTAAAAAATATCATCAATAAACAAGGTTCCCACTGGAGTACTGTGTTGCAAAATTGCATCCAATTTTGGTTAATGAAACAATTTTGTTGCCATGTGCCAGAAAAACTGCTTCAGTGACAATTTGTGATTTCGACCTACAGCAGGGCATGTGTGCTGTTTGTTCGAGTGATATATAAATCACATCTTAGCCTAGTTTTAATGTAAAATATTACTAAGTCTGATCTTAAACCCAGCTGGTGCAACAGGTTAAGCTGGTGCTGGTTTATCCTGACTTTAGCCTTGGGCTCTGAAAGCAAACGGAGAGAAAACATACATGGAAACATTACTCACATATTCCCACTGACATGGAACACAAGTGGGTTAGTGGAGGTGGGGTATGTGTTGTATTGCCTTAGGTTTAGGTTAACCCAGGGTTAACAATGTGTGTGCGAATAAATAAGCAGTTTAAAAACACGATATATGCAAGAGTGGTGTTGTCTCATTTAATGCTCGACAGTTTCGGCAGCTGAAGGTTTAATTCAATGCATGCAGTCTGAGAACCTTGAATCTGAGTCAAAGGACTTTTGCATCTATTCACACACGTTCAATCAGAAAAGCAAACGCTCCGCCACTTCAGCTCAGCTGCTCATTTTCCTCCTCAGCCACTCACCTCCTCTTCTCTCTCCAAGCTGCAGCTCGTCCAGTGTTTACTGTCACATCAGCTGACTGTATAATGTCTCACCTGACACTACTGACCCCTTGTGTGAAATTGCCCCTGATGAGTGCTGCTACCTACCGTAGCTTTGTAATGCTCAGTTTGAAATTCAGAGGCGGCGTAGAAGAACCGGCCCAAAGGCAGCTAGCAGAGAAACAGCAGGAGGCCGTATCTGTTTTCTCTCCGTGCATATTCATTTGCTCATTTCCTCTAGAAAGAAAGCAGGATGCGATTGTTGTCGAGCTCAGGCGGATACTTTAAGTATGGGCGCAGGCTGCTCAAGCTGCACTGATGTTTCTGCATCTTAATAACGACATTCTCTCCAGTGTGTTGTTGGATTTTCTCTCATCTAACCATCTAAAAAATTCAGTTTTTGGAGGGTAACATTTCCTGAGCTTTCTCTTGAAGGCCAGGACCTTGCAACACACCGCTTTGGTGTTAGTAAGAATCCTCATGTAACGTGTGATTCTGAGTCCCGACCATGCACTGATTGTATTTATTCATATTCATTATGAAAAATCTACAGCATCAAGGAATTGGACGTCTCCCTGTGAGATGCTGCAGCAGGTCTGTGATGCAAATAAGCTTTGGCCTCTCAAATACACCCGAAAATGTCACCATTGTTTGATAAACAAGAGTATAGGAGTGCGGCGCAGCATCAGTTTATGCAGTGAAATGTGCAAATGAGGTTCTGGTTTGCTGACATTTTATTTTCTCCTCCCATACCTTTTAAAAAAAAAAAACATCATTTTTGTGGCTCCCACACACGTGTGGCTCATAGCCGGCCTCTGCTGGAAACGGGTGATTTATAACCATGTTGCAGAGGAGTTAAGCGCGTCTTCAGCTGGCTTTATTAATCTGACGACAATAATGCTGCCACATGGTGCAGGCTCGGCTCCTCTGGATGCCTCCGTGGCTGTAGCAGAGCTCTCTGTGGATACCATGCAATTCTCTGTAACATTGTAACAGCGCATCTAATGGTTTATGTTCATTCCAATGTTGGCTCATGCTTCAATCCCTCCCCAGGGTCATTATGGGGTCTAATAACTGTGACAGCTGCACAATAGGATTTAGAGCAATGAGGAGGTCAGTTTTTTTTTTCTTCATTTTGTCCAAGTATCAAAATTACAGCGGCAGATTTACGAAGTAAATAATTCCATTAAGACGTTCTCAGTGAATTAGGGAAGAAGACAGACATGAGTTATTATAGAAAATATTAAATTTGAGTGTATGTAAACAAACAAACTGATAAGCTGCCTGCATCATTTTTATTTATTTATTTTTGCTCTTTATTGGCTGCTCACAGGGGCTAAGTGGTTTGATTCATTAGGGGCAGACTGACAGTAGGTGTGTATATATAATTGAACCATTTTTTTTCATCGTCTGTGAGAACAGTTGATAATTAATTCTGAATACTTCTCAATTAGCCCTCCTATTAGCTATGCAATTACTCGACACAGCGCCACAGAAGTGAATTATGTGGACAGGGTGCTTGCAGTTTGACACGACATGTCAGCAGTTGCTGTTGAACTGGCTGCCGAAGCACACAGGTGGTTAATATTTCAAAAATGTTTTGACATGAAAAAGGAAAATGTGTTGCATGAAGGAGGAAAAAAAAAACTGTTGCAGCCCAATTGCGTAAATATCTGATTTGGTGCTCCAGGTGCTGGGTGTGTGTTTTCAGCTCTTGCCTGTGGCGCTTGCAGCCCAAACTTCACTGCAAAAGAAGAGAGAAATAAAACAAAGGAACATTACCCATTGCCGCTCGCCTTGACTATCTCAGCCACTGCGGTGCAGGAAGCACTTTAACAGTCCACTATCATCCATCTGTGCCTGTGGTGGCAGCCACGGCTGCAGACGCCCTCTATTCATCACCACCGACAGGTTACAGATCTGCTGATTTCCGGAGCTGTGGGAGGGGGGCGGGGGGCGTGAGGGACAAAGCCTCCGAAGGAACGGGGGAGATGGAGCGGGCCAGACGGTGGAGCGGCGAGCACAGTACATTTCCTCACCACAGCGGTTGACAGTTTCACCCCCGCTGCTCTGAGATGCCTTATTTCTTCCTAGCATAGTTCGTTTGGCGAGAGTGCAGCGAATGATAATTTAACCTCTGGGACAAGCCCACCAGCAGTCGGCATGCTGGGAGGAAAATGTGGCATTTTTGCAGAGGATTTGAATGGTTGCTTTGGTCATTTCTCAGATATTCTTTCATATAACAAAGCTGCCAAATGATCCGTATGAAACCACACGTCAGTTACACAAATGTCTAAACACACCCTGGTTATGTTCCCTCAGATTTGTGAATAATTCAACTTTAATCAATCAGATTCTATTTCTATAGCACTTCACACGTGTTTCACACAATAACACAACCACACACACCCCTTTCTAAACATAAATACAAACTGAGAAAAAGCTTGAAAGCATAGACTGTATAAATCATGGACGTAGTCTCCATGACATCACCCACAGGTTTCCGAAGAGCCGCTGTGAAGCTCACTGCGGTGATAAAAATTCACCCTCAGTACAGTAGCTATAGAGACCAAAACAGTTTTTTGTACCAGGCTGTAAACATGTTTATTTCTGCTGTGAAGTTGGACATTTGAACATGGGGACTTATGGAGACTGACTCACTGCTGGAGCCAGCCTCAAGTGGACGTTAGAGGAACTGTAAACTGTAAATAAATACATTTATTTCAAGTAACAGCCAGCCTGAAAAGATCTTGAGGTTTTGAGTTTGCTTTTGAAAATATGAATATTATCTGTTGCCTTTGGGTCTTTTGGGAAACTGTTCCACAGCATTGTAATTACTTTTCCTCTTTTGTGATCTTGCTACATGCTAGTTTACTATTCTTTGTACAAACACTTCCTGAGGTTTATCCTCAGATCCTCTTTTTATTTTTTTGTACTTGTATCACCGATTCAGGTTTGAAACTGAAAACTTTTCGCTCTGAAAGTTTCACCTTGGACTGAACTACACGAGGAGGGGAAAATTAATTATCCACAATGGGCACTGTTTGAGAAAACAGAGATAACATCCTGTTTGATGAGGCAAGTGTATCCAGTAAAAGGTCCGTCACATCATTTAGCCTGTGTTCAAATTCCTGCCCTTCACAACTCGGCAAACATCGCTGACAACCCGCCACGTCGAGGGAGGCCCCCGAGATGCCAGTGTGCCTCTGAGTCTGATCAAAGGGCTTGTTACAAATTTATTCACGCCCCATGGTCACTTTGTTACTGCACCAATTATATCACAGCTAAATGTTTAGTCAATCAGAGGGGAGGGAAACGTTGCCCTCAACTCATTCGAGTGCCTGGCTTCATTTCACTTCACATCAGCCAGTACCACATCACTGTGGAGGAGCGGTGCAATTGCTAAATCATCTGCTCATAATCTCTCCCCAACTTGAATTAAGTGGCGTGAGCATATGGTGCTGTTTACGATGACAAATGTAATACCAGTGACAATGAGACTAATTGAAATGTGCGGCGGTGATGCTAAGTCTCCAGTTCATTTGCATATTTACTAAAGCAATACTGATCGGTAGTTGTGGGTGTGATTTTATTTTTTTTTAATTAGATGAATCCGTGCAGCAGAGGCGAGCAGCACTGATTGAGTTCCACGTGTTGATTAAAAAAAGGCTCCTGTTTATAAATGGTAGATTATGAAGCGGATGAGGTGACGAAGGCGGTCAATGCAAACTAATGTACTAACAACATCCTGTCAGATTTTACAAGAGAGAATCCTGAAAGAACTCTCGCAGCGAGGAAATGTAGCCGCTGCTGTGCAATTTTGTGGTTGCTATAGAAACTACTAACAAAGCCCGCGCTTCTTAATACTCTCTGTTCCTTGTGGGTAACTCACATGGACGTAATTGTGATTATACCTGGCAGTTGTTCAGCTGTAAATGTCACAGGTGAACAAACACCCTCGGATTCTAACGCATTTAGTATTTGCATAATATTTGCAGGAATAACACATTATGGTATGAACTCAATGAGAAAATGTAAGAAATGAATCAAATGGAATATATATATTTTTTTTAAAGATTTTTTTTTTTTTGGCCTTTTATGCCTTTAATGATAGAACAGCTGAAGATAGACAGGAAGCAGGGGGAGTGACACACAATAAATTAGCTGTCCCATGCGGGATTCGAACCGGGGCCAGCTGCAGCGAGGACTATAGCCTCCACACACGGGGCGGCCGCTTAACCCACTATGCTACTGAACGCCCCAAATGGAATATTTTTACCCAACAAATGCATCTTGTTTATTTCTGCAAATGTGTGGACTGTATTTGTGAGCGACGTCCTTCTTAATCGTTAAATGCATATTAATGAAGTGTAATCCAGGCGTGGTGCCATTTAATATAATGCTGTCTGAAATGTATTTTTCTAAATGAAATTGCAGAGCAACTTGCCAAGAGTTGGCAGTCGTCTTGCTGATATACGGTGAACTTATTTACATGAGTGGGTGATTTTTGAACCTGACTGGCACAGTGCTGGATAGGAGAGAGGTTTCAACATAATTAAAGAGCATAAAAAATAAAAAAAAGCGTTGTTGTGCTTCAGGAAAATCCAGGAAATCAGGAAACTTCAAATCAGGCGGCTTTGGTAAACAATGCAAACTAGTAGTTTACCAAAGTTCAAATGGGAAAATGTCTGTGCCATCAGGTGGAAGATGATATTTAACATGCTTTTATGTTTTTTGTTTGGGTCTACAAACACCACAGACAATAATTTAGCATCATTAGAAATGTTATTTATGGAGACCAACAGTTCCCACCATGAGCAAACCCTTTGCATCAGTGGCAAGGAAAAACCTGCAGCAATAACAATAACTACAACTATAATTCTAAAATAAATATAACATAGTGGTCGAAGTTGTAGTGGGCGGGAGGAGGAAAGCTGGAAGCCAGGAGCAGATAGGCAGTGACCTGGCCACCACTGCCAGCCCACAGGCTGGAGAGTGTTGTGGTCCGAACACTCAGTGAAGATTGTGCACCACCTGACGATATCTGCTCTACAGTTACCTCATAAGGTAGCTGAAGAATTGGCAACAGGTGTACAGTATGTCACAAGTGGACGTCAAGCAGCTCAGCAGTACACACGCCATTGTCCCTGATCTAGGCGTAACCACAATTCATGGGAAATCACAGAAGTTGGTGACACGCTCTATCAAAAAAAAAAAAAGAAACGTCTTAGGTCGACTCTTAAATGTGGAGAGAGGGTCACTGTCATATTAGTCCCACATTAAATATATTTGGGGCCCACCAAAAGACGGTTTATGAGAGCGTGGGTCCGTAGACACAACTGCTTAACAGTGCAGACACTCAGTGGGCCTATTCAAGTAATCCATCTAAGGACCAAGTGGCCAAATATAAAAATTTTCCAACTTGTTCAGATGATGCATTTTTCTCTACCAACTCTTTTTTATTACTCTTAGTCTCTTTGGGCACACTGTTGCACAACCCACATGGTTTTTTTTAGTACAAAGTTGTTCTGGAAGCGACACAGAAGCCACGCTGAGGAAACGCTGGACACAGAAAAGGTCAGTCGACCCTGCATCGAAAAATAACTTTTGGAACGAGATGAAAAACCCACGCACTGCTGAGACACGACAGCATATCAGAGAATTTCCCTTTTCTAAAGCTCCGCGTCTCTCCCCCACAAGCCCAACACAAGTGACATCTGGGTTGCTGCGGTTTATAGCTTGAAATAATTATTGTAACTGACATCGCAAATAATCACCTGCAAACTGGTTTGCATAGAAAGTAGAAAAAGAAGCCCATGGAAGCTAATTTCTGCCTAAAGAGGAAAATATAGACGAAAAGCTCTGGATGATAATGACTCAAGGTATCGTACACCACAAGTAAATGAACTTACCAAAATCTTGACACAGTATTTAAACACATTTTTGAATTTTGAGATACTAAATTGAATGATGAAATACTAAACCAATAATTCAAATTACTAAATCAAATTGATTAACTACGATTGTAAAACAGTATTTTTGCTTTTAGAGATAGTATGTAATTTATGAGGTTGTCAAACATCTTGTCAGCACTTTCTGTGCGACAGTTAGACCTTTTTGACTCACTAAATCACTTAATTTTACTTTCATAACTCTGAAGTTTTCTTCTTTTGGTGAAAATTGACTTCATTGACATTTCTTTGTTTCCCTTTTTCACTTTAGTGATGCTCGCCTTCACTCCCACTTCCACGTCTGTCTCCAAGACAGACAGGCGTAAGAACAACTGCAAAAGTCTAATTAATGATTAGATTTCATCTTGTATTTTAGTCATGCGATGCTTGATGACGACAGTTTCATGATAGACATTCTCTGTTTTATTGGTTTTTTAAAGCCTTTATGAACTAAAATCTTTCTAACTATGAAGTTTAGGGTCTTACTTCCATAAGAGTAAGCATCTTAAAAGTATTAGTCATTTGTTTCATGTCAGATTTTGTCATTTAAGTTTTTGGAAACTTTCCTGATGTTGGTTTGATTTCGGCGTGTTTTTGCTCAGACATTTACACAATTCATTATAATTAGTGAATCATGCATACAAAAAAAAAAAAAAACCAATCAGTGCCTCAAAACAAAATGTCTCTGCTCTCAACCAATGGCCCAGAGACGTCTGCGACTTTGCACATTTAGTAATAGATTATCGTTGTGAACTGTCAAAGTAAATATATTGACACGTGTTTTTCTGTCTTTCCTAAGTGGGAATGCATCTGTACGCGTTTTGAAATTAAGTTTCTATTCTCTGTTTTCTCTCCTTTCCCAGGATTTGGCTTAGACTTTTTAACACTCGACGGTTAATCTTTCCCGCTTTTCGACAATCACAACCTAGGTGTCAATAAAAACTTTACTGTTTTTTTGTAGCAAGAACGCATAAAAGCAGGTTAAAATATCCTAAATAAGTGTAGCTTTTAAGCCGATATTTCTGAATTAATTCTGCCCTCTGATTTTGCTCAATGCTCAACTGATTAATACACATTTTTTTTTTACTATTTTGCAGAGCCACATTTCCAGAACTTAAGCTGCAGAGAAAGCCAGGCTTGAAGCGCATGACACTGGGACTGTCAAATTGAAATTTTCCAATATGGATTTAAGTAATCCAGCAGAGGCGTACCTGACTTTATTTATTATTAAAAAAATAATAATAATCAGGCATACAGTGCAGCATGCTAGACCTAAATCAGGGCCCATATCCAGATCTCTATCAGGGCCACCATTTTCGAGCTCAGACATCTTCGGGCAACAACGCGCAAAACACAATAACATTGCTTGGCTGCTCAAATAAAAATCCAGAGCAATTGTATGTGGTTTTTGGAGAAGCCCTTTCGTCGTCCCCCCACCCCCCCCCCCCCCCCCCCCCCCACCCCCCCCCCCCCCCCCCCCCCCCCCCCCCCCCCCCCCCCCACCCCCCCCCACCCCCCCCCCCCACCCCCCCCCCCCCCCCCCCCCCCCCCCCCCCCCCCCCCCCCCCCCCCCCCCCCCCCCCCACCCCCCACCCGCAGTTGCGGCATCAGATTTCAGGATTGTGCCATTTGACTTGATTACATCAGTGAACATATTAAACTGTGATTGTTCTATAATACGTTTCTCATGGCTTAGCATTGCTGAGCATTTTCTGAGAGCAGGGTAATACTGGCAATTTCTTTCAGCCACAGAACTTGCGCTTGATTAATAAGTGGATTTAAGGTTTCACAGTAGCATGGAAAGATTACAAACATCCACAACACTCATCATCTCTGGTGGGTCCTGCCAAAACCTGATATCTCCATTTCTGTCCTTCCATTTCGTTTCCTGGCCCGTTTATTTTTCTATTTTATTGGCAGTTGACTGCTGACATTATCTTCGCATGTGCAGACAAGTTTATCATAATAAATTGTGATCCGAACCAAACCGATTGATGGGCTGAATCAAACCTTCGTATTTGATTTATTTATTTTCTTCAGGAAAAAGTTTAACGTTACTAGAAAAAAGGAACGGTCCCGACACGACACCGAGGACACACAGCCACTGAGAGAAAAGCAATATCGATGTGATATTATACAGCACCAATGGAAGATAACATATGCTGATTACAACCTGCCAAACAGGTCACCGTTGCAGAGAAGTAAAAATAACTCTCGAGGCGTGAAAATGAAAAAATCACAACGATCTGACAAAATTAAAATATCTGTAGCGGTTAAGATATTAAATAATGAGACAGAATGAAAAATGAAGATCTAACATGCAAAGTCTTTTTTATAATATCTACCCGCTTTAACTCTCTTATTATTTTCATGGACCAATAAATAAAACTCAACAGGCCATAGGCATAGAAGTTAATGGGTTTTAATTAAACACTAAAATCCGCCACTTGGAGTATGAGCCAATTTTCTTCTGCATGGGAAATAATATGTCTTAAGTGCCAGACCGTACAGAGACACATCTTAGCACAGTCATGTGTAGTAGCCCCCCCATAATGAAAAAAAAAGCCAGATGAAAGTAGATTGTGCGTTCTATATCAGTGGAACCAGAAACTAGCATATGGGTAAGCGGTGACAGTATTTAAATCGCTATGTTAATTTTATGAACACAGCCTTAAAAAGACTTCAAGTGTGTAGTGTAGGCCCACGGCAAAGTCTACTATAAGGATAATAGAAATGAATTAGTCAAACTTATAATCTAATTACAAAAAAAGTCAGAAATGTCACAGCGTCACTATAAAATGTCAACACAACACATACGTAGGGCAAAAAAAAAAAAAGTAAGGCAAATTGCGAATAATAAAAAACCTAGAAGATGTAGATCTCATAATAGCTCACTATCGGGTTATAAAGTCAAAGTGGACAGGTGGATGAAGGCCAGCTCTCCCAGTCACTTAGCTAATGGACCTGTCCTTTCAGACCGCCACATTCAAGTAACACACCAGGGAGCAGACATAACAAGTGTTTCACACCCTTCCGTCCCCAATACCCATATCAGGTCCAAGTTCTTTAATTACCACACAGCTGAGCTTTCGATTTGTGTTTTTTTCGTGTTTTGGTCCCCAGCCTCTAACAATAATTCGCACGAGGGGCTAAAAATAATAAAAATCTGTTTTCCTGAATTGTTCCTTATGATAATCAGCAAAGCAAAGAAAGAAGTCCATCCAGCCTTAGATCTTAATGAGATCGGTTAATTTTCGTGGGTTTTGGACAGTCCTGAGCTCAGTTCACAGGCAAATATCAGCTATAATATATACAGTTAGAGTTAAATTATTGATGTTTCTCAAGACTGTTAGGCTTGTTACTTTAGCAAAACACTGTAGTACAACACTCACATATTTTGTGTGTCCATCTTTAAAGGAGAACTCTTTTATTATACATGAAGACTTTCTAAGTTGATATGTAAAATTCACTAACGGAGGGCAAAAGTTTTTTTTTTTTTTTTTTTTTTACAGGGCGAAAACAGAATTTCTGTTTCCTGCCATTTTAAGTTTAATATTTTCAGTTCTCCTTGGGGAATGGTGGAGAGAAGTCCTGACAGGCTAGTTAATGTCCAGCATGTGTATATTCAAGTGGTGAGGCAGTTGAAGATGTCTGAAGAGAAACTCCGCTGACCTGTCTTTAGTTGTATAACAAATTTATCGATAAGCTTCAGCATTGTAGCCATTAAAACGTTACTTGGAGAGCCCTGGCCGAATGAGGAGACCTCCGGTCTATACGGGGGAGGTTTAGGCCCCAAGGCCATCAATCAAAATATAATACGGACCCCCTCAACCTACAGCACAATGTTTAAACATCAACACAACATCTGACCAGTGGCAATCCAACCTGTGTTCTTTGGCACCCCTATCCAATACCTCAGAGTCAGGAATGCATCAAGATAACAGCTAATGAACCAAACAAGCATCTTCATGTAAACCATAATGATATAATAGTATTAGCATAGTATGTGACGTAGGCATCTATGTGCACACACACCTCAGGCAGCGGCTGTTGTATGAAGAATAATGAGATGTTGATCAGAGTCATATTGACATATGAGTGATAGTTTTATAGTGGAATTACCAATGTGTAAAAAGTTAATTTACTAGTCGGGTAAGTTTAGACATCGGTGTGGTCAGCCTGGAAACATTACAAGCAGCACTACACTGAACATGACTAACTACTGCATGTTTAGTTGAATCAATAAACAAAGACGACAGGGACGCCAACACTATTACAGAACTTTAGAAGAAAACTTGGTGAGCACTAACAGCCAGTCCAGCACTGGGTTGCAACCAGTTATGTGTAAATTCCTCTATAACGTTTACCGTAATGCAGCCAACATCAGCTCCTAACAATGGTTTCACCAGGATAACTTTGGACATCAGTTTAAATAGCTTGGATGTAAAATTATAATTAAGGCAAGGGGCCAAAGATTGAGCACATCATAGGAAGATAAGATGATATGGGGAAATACTCCATCAGTACATTGGGGGTCTCAACTGGGGTACTCGTAAAACAAGAGAATCTATTAAAACTAAAATAGCACAAACCAGACAACACATTGATGCAGGGTGGATGACATATTGTAAGAATATATATATGTGGGGCAAGTAAAATAATGGCACTGGACCAATGGCACCACGAAAAACTTAAATTCAACATGTGGTAGGTATGATCGGTGTATAATTGCCACATTAATTGATATTCCAATATATTTAATAATGCACAGCCCAGCTCACAACATAAAAAAAATAGTCGTCTTCAAACATCAGGCAGGCTAATTTAAAATCGAATCGTGACACAGGCAACACTGACAAAGAAACGTTTTTCATTCATTTTTAAAAAGTTTCAGTATTTTGGTGATGATTTTAAGGATAAGGTCTACAATGTCTGTAGAGGGAGTTTTGTTTTATCTAAATTGTTTTTTTCTATTGTTATGCTGTGGTGTGTCTGTCTGCTATTTAATGAAACGCCTTGACACTTTCCCCTTACCTTTCCCCCCAGGCAAGGGGATGAAATTAGAGAAAAGCCTGGAATGACACACTAGAATAGTATGGACATCTAAACAAAAATGGTTTTGGTGGACGTGTTATAGGAGCTCTGTCTTTTAGTAAAACGGCAATAAGACAGTGGTTCAAGTCTTTACAAAGCCCAAAACACAGGAACCGGTGATGAAAGGTGAGAGGCTCTGGCCAGCGGTTCCGACATGTCAGGCAGCACTCACTGTTTAAATTCTTCCCATCTCTCTGTGTTCAGCCCCGGTTTTGAAACGTTCATTCGTGTTTCTAAAGGGCACGAATAAAAAATCAACAACCCACCGGGAGGACCATTTAGCCATCCGCTGCGACAGATAGGAGAGATACGATTTGACAGAAGGGACCCGATTGGAATTACAGATAAGGGGAGAACAATAGCGGAAGGCGGTCCTGTAAGCAGAGGATATTTGAAAGGGGAAGCAGACCCTGGATGTCATGAAAGGTTTTTCATTTCTGTTTTTTTGTTTCCCAGACAACTGAATGTCTGACTCCTTTTGAAAATTGAGGTAAGGGGCAGTGCTGCATATCTCTTGTTTTTTTCCACAAAAGAGACTGATTAAGTTTTATTTCACCTTTTGTTGTCAGTTGTTCTCCTCCGGTCTTAAAGGGATGCATAAAGATCCGGAATTGTAAATAAGAAAAATGTCAAGGCAACCATATTCACAAGACAACGCTATGAAAACATGAGCTTACTTTACAATCACATACAATACAATCCAAAGACTAACAAATAGAAACTGACTCAGCAACAACCGCTAGTAATGAATCTTTAACGAGTTTTTGATACGTATGGATGAAAAACACAAAAAAAGCTCTGCATATAAAATAATATTTACATCAAAGATCTCATGAAGCGCATAAGTTTCCAGAGGTTTGCTTTGGAGATGAAAGCAGATGTTTTGCGCTACATGAACAAATCTTGCGTTATCAATAACTTTCATAGGTAAACAATTTCAGCATCATTTCATGCGCTCACGAAACGGGACTAAATTCCCAACTATGCCTTACTCAATTTCATGAATATTGAAATATGGAATCATATTCAATTTGCCTTCGATACAAATGCAATAATATCCAATCGCTTGTGCATGTTTGTCCAACAACAGGAAGAGGAGGCATAAATTAGACCCCGAGAGAACGCGCTGCTGCGCGCTGTCTGCTGCTGCTTGCGGTACTTTGTCCATTCTTTAGCCTGTCCCACCCCGTCCCACCTACTGCATTGTATAATGCCTTTAAACAATAGTGTGCATTCTTGCCTTTGTGTGGAGGTCATGAGATCAGCCGCTCTTGAAAATGACTGGCGCTGTATGATAGCACTCATGGTGATTAGCTTGAATTATCGGGCTTGTGCCAGGGGAACAGATGCAGAAATCACCACTCAATGTTGGGCAGCCCGACAAATGTGGGCTTGTTTGCAGGAGGACCTTTGTTGTGACTCAGTTATATCATTCACGGTCCAGAACGTTCACGCAGGTTTCCCTAGATAGAGGATTTGGTGTTTTTCTCTCTCCGACAAAGGACCGCAACATCATTTCTCCCTTGGCTAATGATAGGCAAACCACCTCCTCGTCTCACCTAGAAACCTTTGTTGAACATAATCCAGATGAGTTATGCTCGAAATGGAACACCGATGAGTTTCGGCTCAGACTGATAACATTCCCCGGTTCAGCTAGACCCAATTGGTCTCGTATAAATACGATCAGCATTGTCAAATGAAAGGCTTAAAATGGATGCAGGCCCTCCATCTTCTAATTGAAATAGGGTCATTTACTTGCGTCTCGAAGAAGTGGAGGGGCCAGGTTGCCTTAATCCCCTTGGAATGATGGCTACATTGTTTTTCGGTCTTCGTAACAATCAGGCATCCTCATTCAAACACTGGATATCTTTTTACGCAAGACCCTGCACTTCTCCTGAGCTAAAATTTAAGTAACATGCACAGAAAATATATGAGGCATTATTAAGATGGCATATCAAAACGATACAGCTTGGATAACACAATGCTGTGACCGGCATTGGTTTCTGTCCCTCTAGAACTCATAGCGCCCCAGAGCTGTCCATCATTTACAGAATCCCAATGCCGTGGTAACATCATTGTTCAGCCAAGACTGTATGCGTTTTGATATGCAATCGAAATACTTGCCTCATAGATTTTCTGTGGCATTTACGTTAATTTAGCTCAGAAAGTGAAGGGTCTTGCGGTAAAAAAATATCAGTGTTTGAATGAGCTGCCTGATTGTTACTGAGACGAAAATGTAGCCTCATCTCAAGGGGATTTAAGAGCACCTGCCCCTCCACTTCTTCCGAACGCAAGTAAATACCCTCTTTCATATAAGATGGAGACTGCGCAGTGTAAGCAATTTCATTGAAAATGCTGCATAGATTATTACGAGAACAAGTGGTCTGCGAATCCTGGGAGGTTTATCAGTGAGCCGAAACTCAGGCGTGTCCATGTCGAGCATTATCTGCTGATGATGTCTCAACAAAGAGTGTAGGTTGAAGACGAGTGGTTTGCCTCTCATTAGCCAAGGAGAAATGATGTCTGCGGTGTCGGAGAAAAAACAAATCCTCCTCTAGGTGAAACCTGCGGAACGTCCTGTACCGGTGAAAGCTGAGCAACACAATGGTCCGCCTGCCAAAAGCCCACATTGGTTCGCGGCACAACGATTTACTGTGATTTGCTGTCCATCGTTCCCCTGCACAGCCCATATTCAAGCTAATCACCATGATGCTAGCATCACGCCAGTCCAAGTCAGATGCTGATCTCCTGAACTCCACAAAGCAAAGAATGACCACACGTGTTTTTCATAGCTTATAGATACAATCAGCAGAAAATTGTGAGACTGGGTTGACGGCTAAAGAAACTTGGACAAAGTAACCCAGCAGCAGCAGCAGCACAGCGCAGCAGCGCCGTTTTTCTTCTCTGAGTGGGATAATTATGCCTCCCCCCCGCTCTCTCCGTTTGTTGGACAAACAGCACAATCAGATGATATATGCAATTTGTTATGAAGGCAAGATAATAGCGCTCCCATTTCAATATTCATGATTGAGTAAGGCAATATTGGGGAATTGTCGCCGTAATCCCCTGAGCAGCAAGGAATGAGCTGACAGGAAAAATTTTTACCAATATGGAAAAGTTATAGAGACTCGAAACAGCAAGTTCCTTTCAGGTAGCGCAAACATCGCTCGACTTCCAAAACAGAACCTTAGAACTTTATAAGCGGCTATCATGAGATATTTGAATGTTGAAGATATAATTTTGTTAGTAATGCAGCAGATTGGTGTGTTTTTTCATCCATATAATGGCAAAAACTGTTAAAGATTCATTACTAGAGGTATTTGCGTTGAGTCGTTTTATAGTTGGTTTAGCTTTGGATTGTATTGTGAGTTGTAAAGGTAAAGATACGGGTTTTCCATAGCGATTGTCGTGTAGAATATTAAAGGGTGACATTGACATTTTCTGTATGTTACAATGAGTCTTGATGGAATTCCCTTTAAGAAGACACGGAACGAGAACGAAAAGACTGACAAAAGGTTCAATATACTAACAGACGTCTAGAATCTTGTGTTGAAGTGGAAAAAAGCAGGATATGCAGACACTGGCCCCCCCACATCAATTCAAAATGAGTCATAACCTGTCGATTTGGTCTGGGACAAAAAAGAAAGGAAAAACCTGTTCAGACAGCCAGGGTGGAGTCCCTTGCAAATGAGGCCCTGCGTAGCAGACCGCATTCCGTAATAGTATCCTCCCCTTATTGCTGTCCATCCAAGCGGTCCCGATCTGTCAAAGTCGTAATCCGCACGTATCGGCTCGCAGGATGCTAATGGCTTCCTCCCGTGGGTTGATGTCATCGCTGCCCTTAGAAACAGAATGAAAGTTTCAAAAACGGGGCTAAACAGAGAGGAGCATAAAACGTGAGTGCTGCTGACATGTGGCTCGCTGCCCAGAGCCTATCACCTTTCATCAGCAGTTCCATGTTTTGGGCTTGTAAAGACCTGCTGACACTGTCTTTCATGCCCGTGTACTAAAAAGAAGAGCTCATATACAACCGTCACACCAACCATTTGGTGTAGGATGTCCTTATATATTTAGGTGTGTCATCAGGCTTTCTCTAATTTCATCATTGGCCTTGGGAAAGGTAAGGGGAAAGATTCAATGCTTTCCATTAAAATAGCAGACAGACAACACAGATAACAATAGAAAAACAATAGATAAAACAAACTCCCTCTACGACATTGTGAAGACCTCATGCCATTATTGAAGCATCACCAAAATACCTGAAACTTTTTATAAAAGGAATGAAAAAAAGTTTTTCTTAGCTCATGTTTGCCTGTGTTCCAGAGATTCGAGTAAATTAGCCTGCTGATGTTGAAGACCGACTAATTGTGTGCAGCTAGGGATGTGCATTAATTAAATATATATGTGGAATATCAATGTAATGTGCAATATAACAGATCATACCAGACCACATCGTTGAATTTAAGTTTTTAGTGGTGCCATTGGTCGAGTGCCATTATTTTACTGCCCACAATATATATGCTTCATCTGTCATCCACCCTGCAGCACTGTGTCTTGGTTTGTGGTCTATTTGAGTTTTAATAGAATTACTCTTGTTTTAAAGAGTACCCCAGTTGACGACCCAATGTAACTGAGGGAGTATTTCAAATAATCTATCTGTACCATGATGTGCGCCAATCTGGCCCCTTGCCTTAATTATAATTTTAACATCAAGCGTATTTAAATGATGCCCAAAGTTAGTCATGGTGAAACGGATTTTTGTGTAGCTGATGTTGGCTTCAGAACTTTAACTTTATAGAGAAATATACACATAACTGGTGCAAACCCAGTGCTGGACTGGCGTAGTGAGGCACCAAGTTCTTCTAAAGATTCTAGTAATGGTGTTGGCGTCCTGTGTTTTGTTATGATGCCCTTAACATGCAGTTTAGTCATGTTCAGTGTAGTGCTGCTGTAAACTGTTTCCAGGCTGAACACACGACTGTCTAACTTACCAGACTAGTAATTAATAGTTTTACACATCATGGCTAATTCCAATATAAAACTCATCACTCATTATGTTCAATATGACTCTGATCAAAATCTCTATATTCTTCATAAACACCGCTGCTGAGGTGTGCACATAGATGCATAGTCCACATACTAATGCTAATACTATTATATACAAGGGTTTACAGGAAGATGCTTGTTTGGTCAGAGCTGTTTATCTTGATGCATCCGGACTCTGAGTTTATTGGATAGGGGTGCCAAGAAACCACACAGGTTGATGCCACTGTCAGATGTGTTGAATGTTTAAACATGATGTAGGTTGGGGGGTCCGTATTAATTTTGATTGCATGTCTTGGGCATAACCTCCACCGTATAGATCAGGAGAGTCTCATCATCGGCCAGGGGCTCTCCAAGTAACGTTTTACTTGCTAATGCGAGAACTTATCGTAATAAATTTGTTATACAACTAAGACAGTGTCAGCGGAGTTCTCTTCAGACATCTTCAACTGCATCACCACTGAAATAACGACACTGCGGACATAACTAGCCTGTCAGACTTCCTCACATTCCCAACTGGAGAAATGAAATATAAAACTTAAAACTGGACAGAGAAACAGAAATTCTGTTTTCGCCCTGTAAAAAAAAAAAAAAAAAAAAACTTTTGCCGTTATTTGAATTTTAACATATATCTAGAAAGTTCTCATGTAATAATAAAAAGTTCATCATTAAAGATGGCCACAAATAGTGATTGTTGGACTACAGTGTTTGCTAAAGAAACAAGCCTAACAGTATTGAGAAACATCAATAATTTAAACTCAACTGTAATATATGATTAGCTGATATGATGCACTGTTGAAATGAGCTCAGACTGTCAAAGCCCAAGAAAATTAACGACTCTCATAAGACTCTAAGCTGGATGGACTTCTTTCTTGCTTTGCTGGATTTATAATTAAAGACACATTCAGGGAAACAGATTTTTATTATTTTTATTCACCATAGTGAGAATTATTTGTAGAGCTGGGACCAAAAAGAAAAAACACATTCCAGCAGCTCAGCTGTGTGGTCATTAAAGAACCTGGACCTGGATCTGGGTGGCGACGGTGAACACTTGTTATGTCTGCTCCTGGTTGTGTAATTGAATGTTGGCAGGCTGAAGACAGGTCCATGAGCTAAGTGACGGGGAGAGCTGGCCTTTCATCCACCCTGTCACTTGACTTTAATAACCCCCGATGAGTGACTCATATGAAGACTCACATTCTTCTAGGGTATTATCAATTTGCATACTTTTTTTTTTTTTTTGCACTACCGTATGTGTTGTTTTTGCACATTTTATAGTAGACGCTGAACATTCTGACTTTTTTGTAATTAAGATATAATTTGACTAATTATTTTATTATCCTTATATAAGACTGCAGTGGGCCTAACACTAACACTTGAGTCATTTAAATTGGCTGTGTTCAATAAAATAAAATAGCGATTAAATACTGTCACTCTGTACCATATTTATATTTTGCCACTGATAGAACAGCACATCTACTTATTGGAGTTTTTAATCATGCTAATACACATGAAGGTGCTAAGATGTTGTCTCTGTTACGGTCTGGCACTTAAGACATATTATTTTTCCCCATGCAGAAGAAATTGGCTCATACCCACAGTGGCTGGCATTTTAGTTTTAATTAAAAACCCATTAAATCTATGCCTATGCCTGTTGAGTTTTTTATTGGTAAATGAAATAATACGAGAAGTAAAGACGGGTAGATTATATAAAAAAGACTGCATTGTTAGATCTCATTTTCATTCTGTCTCATTATTTAATATCTTAAACTGCTACAGATATTTACTTTTGTCAGCTCGTTGTGATTTTTTCATTTTCACGTCCTCTGAGATGTTATTTCTACTTCTCTGCAACGGTGACCTGTTTGGCAGGTGTATCAGCATATGTTATCCTTCCATGGTGCTGTAATTCAAGCGCGATATTGCTTTCCTCTCAGTGGCTGTGTGTCATGGTGTCGTGAGGAAGCTTCCTTTTCTAGAAAGTAACTTTTTCCATGAAGAAAATAAATAAATAATAAAGAAGGTTGATTCAGCCCATCAACGTTTGGCTCGGCTCCAATATATGAAACCTTTTCTGCACATGGAAGATAATGTCAGCAGTCAACTGCAATAAAAGAAATAAACCGGGCAGAATTGGAGATATCGGTTTTGGCAGGACACCAGCGATGATGAGTGGTGGGATGTTTGTAATCTCCGTGTGACCTTCAAGCCATATTCTCGCGCAGTTCTGTGGCTTGAAAGAATTGCAAGTTATTAACTCTGCTCTCAGAGAAATGCTCAGAAATGCAAGCCATGAGAAGTATTATAGAAAACACAGTTTAACCTGTTCACGTGATGTAATCAGTCAAATGGCACACACTGAAATCGGAGTCCGAAACTGGGCTCTCCCAAAAACACACCTCAATGCTCTGGACTTTCTTCTGATGCCAGCCAAGCAGCGTGTGTTGGCGCTTGTGCCAGATGCTCTGAGCAGCACATGGTGGCCCTGGATAGGACGGGATATGGGGCACTGATTGTCTAAGCATGCTGCACTGTACTGCCTGATTATTATATTTTTTAATAAATAAATAAATCATGTCCGCCGGCTGGATAAAATCCAATTGGAAAATTCAATTGACAGTCCAGTGTCATGGCTTCAAGCCTGGATTTCTCTGCGCTTAAAGTCCTGGGAAATGTGGCTTGAAATAGTAAAAATGTGTCTTAAAGTTGAGCATTGAGAAAAATCAGAGCAGAATATAATCCAGAAACATCGGCTTAAAGCTTCACACTTTATTAGGATATTTTAACTGCTTTACTTTGCTGCTCTTTCTGACAAAAACAGTAAGTTTATTGACCAAACTAGAGTTGGTGATGTCGAAACAGCGAAAGATAACCAGTCGAGTGTTAACAAAGCGTCTAAGCAAATCCTGGTAAAGGAAGAAACTTAATTTCAAAAGACTGACAGAGCATTTCACACTTTAGGAAGAAAAAACAGTGTAATATAATTCCTTGACAGTTCACAAGATAATTTATTACACTAAGGTAGCAAAGTCGCAGACTGGTCTCTGAGGCAGATTGAGTGAGAGCAGAGACATTTTGCTTTGAGGACTGACTTGTTTTGTTTTTTTTTTTTTTGTATGACTGATTCACATAATTAATTGTGTAAATGTCTGAGAAAAAACACGCCAAAATCAAACCAACGTCAGGAAAGTTTCCAAAAACTAAAAAAAAATCTGACATGAAACAAATGACTAATACTTTTCAGATGCTTACTCTTATGGAAGTAAGACCCTAAACTTCATAGTTAGAAAGATTTTGGGTTCATAAAGGCTTTAAAAAACCAATAAAACAGAGAAGGTCATCAGAAACTGTCGTCATCGAGCATCACATGACTAAAATACAAGATGAAATCTAATTATTAATAGACTTTTGCAGTTCTTCTTACGCCTGTCTGTCTTGGAGACAGACGTGGAAGTGGGAGTGAACGCAGCACACTGAAGTGAAAAAGGGAAACAAAGAAATGTCAATGAAGTCAATTTTCACCAAAGAAAAACTTCAGAGTTATGAAAGTAAAATGTTGATTTAGTGAGTCAAAGGTCCAACTGTCGCACAGAAAGTGCTGACAAGATGTTTGACAACCTCATAAATTACAACATCTCTAAAAGCAAAAAACTTGTGTTTGATCAGTCGTAGTTAATCAATTTGATTTGTAATTTGAATTATTGGTTTAGATCTCATCATTAAATTTAGTATCTCAAAATTCAAAAAGTGTTTAAATACTGTGTCAAGATTTTGGTTTAGTTGGAAGTTAATTTACTTGTGGTGTACGATACCTTGAGTCATTTCATCCGTCTATATTTTCCTCTTAGGCAGAAATTAGCTTCCATGTGCTCTTTTTCTACTTTCTATGCAAACCAGTTTGCAGGTGATTATTTATAAATTTCATGCAAGCCTACTCTGACCCCAAAAACATCTCCCAACAGATGGCAACGACACGAAAGCCACACTGTGTTGCAATGTGATTTGCGATGTCAGTTACAATAATTATTTCAAGCTATAAACCACAGCACCCAGATGTCACTTGTGTTTGGGCTTGTGGGGGAGAGACGCGGAGCTTTAAAAGGGAAATTCTCTGATATGCTGTCGTGTCCAGCAGTGCGTGGGTTTTTCATCCGTTCCAAAAGTTATTTTTTCGATGCAGGTCGACTGACCTTTTCTGTGTCAGCGTTTCCTCAGCGTGCTTCTGTGTCGCTTCCAGAACAACTTTGTACTAAAAAAAACAAAACACGTGGGTTGTGCAACAGTGTGCCCAAAGAGACTAGGAGTAATAAAAAAGAGTTGGTAGAAAAAGCACATCTGAACAAGTTGGAAAATGTTTATTTGGCCACTTGGTCTCAGATGGATTACTTGAACAGGCCCACTGAGTGTCTTGCAGTGTTAAGCGGTTGGGTCTACGGATCCATGCTCTCATAAAACCATCTTTGGTGCCCCAAATTACATGTATTTAATGTGGGACTAAATGACAGTGACCCTCTCTCACACTTAAGAGTCGACTTAAGACGTTCCTTCCTTTTTGATAGAGCGTGGTCACCAACTTCTGTGATTTCCCATGAATTGTGGTTACGCCTAGATCAGGGACAATGGCGCTTACTGCTGAGCTGCTTGACGTCCCACTTGTGACATACTGTAACACTGTTAGGGTGCCAATTCTTCAGCTACCTTATGGGTAACTGTAGAGCAGATATCTTCAGGTGGGCAACCCTCACTGAGTGTTCAGACCACAACACTCTCCAGCCTGTGGGCTGGCGTGGTGGCCAGGTCACTGCCCATCTGCTCCTGGCCTCCAGCTTTCCTCTCCCCCGCCCACTACAACTTCGACCACTATGATATTTATTTAGAATTATAGTTGTAGTTATCGTTATTGGCAGGTTTTTCCTTGCCACTGATGCAAGGGTTTGCTCATGGTGGGAACTGTTGGTCTCCATAAATAACATTTCTAATGATGCTAAATATTGTCTGTGGTGTTTGTAGAACAAACAAAACAAAAAAAAACATAAAGGCATGTTAATATCCTTCCACCTGATGGCACAAACATTTTCCCATTTAAACTTTGGTAAACTACATTTTGCATTGTTTAGCAAAGCCGCCTGATTTGAAGTTTCTGATCCTGGATTTCCTGATGCACAAAAAAGCTTTTTTTTATGCTCTTAAATTATGTTGAAACCTCCCTATCCAGCACAAGCCAGCACTGTGCCAGTCAGGTTCAAAATCACCCACTCATGTAAATAAGTTCACGTAATCAACAAACGACTGCAACCTTGGCAAGTTGCTCTGCAATTTCATTTAGAAAAACATTTCAGACAGCTTATATTAAATGGCACCATGCCTGGATTACACTTCATTAATCCATTTAGCGATTAAGGACGTCGCTCACAAACAGTCACAACATTTGCAGAAATAAACAAGATGCATTTGTTGGGTAAAAATATTCCATTTGGGGCGTTCAGTAGCATAGTGGGTTAAGCGGCCGCCCCGTGTGTGGAGGCTATAGTCCTTGCTGCAGCTGGCCCCGGTTCGAATCCCGCATCGGACTGCGTGTCACTCCCCCTCTCTCTGCCCCCTGCTTCCTGTCTATCTTCAGCTGTCCTATCATTAAAGGCCAAAAAAATAATCTTTAAAAAAAATATATATATATTCCATTTGATCATTCTTACATTTTCTCATCGAGTTGAAACCATAATGTGTTATTCCTGCAAAATTATGCAAATACTAAATGCTTAGAATCCGAGGGTGTTGTTCACCTGTGACATTTACATCGAACAACTCAGGTATAATCACAATTAGGCCATGTGAGTTACCACAAGGAACAGAGAGTATTAAGAAGCGCGGGCTTTGTTAGTAGTTTCTATAGCAACCACAAAATTGCACAGCAGCGGCACATTTCCTCGCTGCGAGAGTTCTTTCAGGATTCTCTCTTGTAAATCTGACAAGATGTTGTTAGTACTTAGTTTGCATTGACCGCCTTCGTCCACCTCATCCGCTTCATAATCTACCATTATAAACAGGACCTTTTTTAATCAACACGTGGAACTCAATCAGCGCTGCTCGCCTGCTGCACGGATTCATCTAATTAAAAAAAATAAAATCACCCACAACTACCGATAGTATTGCTTTAGTAAATATGCCAATGAACTGGAGACTTAGCATCACCGCCGCACATTTCAATTAGCCATTGTCACTGTATACATTTGTCATCGTAAACAGCACCATATGCTACGCCACTTAATTCAATTGGGGAGAGATTATGAGCAGATGATTTAGCAATTGTGCACCGCTCCTCCACAGTGATGTGGTACTGGCTGATGTGAAGTGAAATGAAGCCAGGCACTCGAATGAGTTGAGGGCAACGTTTCCCTCCCCTCTGATTACTAAACATTTAGCTGTGATTATTGGTGCAGACAAAGTGACCATGGGGCGTGAATAAATTTGTAACAAGCCCTTTGATCAGACTCAGAGCACACTGGCATCTCGGGGGCCTCCCTGACGTGGCGGGTGTCAGCGATGTTTGGCGAGTTGTGAAGGGCAAATTTGAACACAGGCTAAATGATGTGACGGACCTTTTACTGGATACACTTGCCTCATCAAACAGGATGTTATCTCTGTTTTCCAAACAGTGCCCATGTGGATAATTAATTCCCCCCTAATGTAGTTCAGTCCAAGGTGAAACTTTCGAGCGAAAGTTTTCAGTTTCAAACCTAATTACAAAAAAATAAAAAGAGGATCTGAGGATAAACCTCAGGAAGTGTTTGTACAAAGAATAGTAAACTAGCATGTAGCAAGATCAAAAAGAGGAAAATAATTACAGTGCTGTGGACAGTTTCCCAAAAGACCCAAAGGCAACAGATAATATTCATATTTTCGAAAGCAAACTCAAAACCTCAAGATCTTTTCAGGCTCGCTGTTACTTGAAATAAAAAAAAAAAGTATTTATTATTTACAGTTTACAGTTCCTCAAACATCCACTTGAGCTGGCTCCGCAGGGAGTCAGTCTCCATAAGTCCCATGTCAAATGTCCAACTTTCACAGCAGAAATAAACATGTTTACAGCCTGGTACAAAAAACAGTTTTGGCTCTATAGCTACTGTACTGAGGGTGAATTTTTATCACCGCAGTGAACTTCACAGCGGCTCTTCGAAACTGTGGGTGATGTCGGAGACTACGTGATATACAGTCTATGCTTTCAAGCTTTTCCTCAGTTTGTATTTATGTTTTAAAGGGGTGTGTGGTGTGGTTTGTTAGTGTGAAACACGTGTGGAAGTGCTATAGAAAAATAGAACTATTTGATTAAAGTTTGATTATTCAAAATCTGAGGGAACATAACCAGCGGTGTGTTTAGACATTGTGTAACTGATGTGTGGTTTCATACGGATCATTGGGCAGCTTTGTTATATGAAAGATATCTGAGAAATGACCAAAGCAAAACATTCAAATCCTCACAAAAATGCCATTTTCCTCCCAGCATGCCGACTGTTGTGGCTGTCCCAGGTTAAATTATCATTCGCTGCACTCTCGCCAAACGACTATGCTGAGAAGAATAAGGCACTAATGCACGGGGGTGAAACTGTCAACCGCTGTGTGGAGGAAATGTACTGTCTCGCCGCTCCACGTCTGGCCTGCATCTCCCCCGTTCCTTCGGAGGCTTTGCCCCCACCCCCCGCCCCTCTCCCACAGCTCTGGAAATCAGCAGATCTGTAACCTGCGGTGGTGATGAATAGAGGGCGTCTGCAGCCGTGGCTGCCACCACAGGCACAGATGTATAAGTGGACTGTTAAAGTGCTTCCGCACCGCAGTGGCGAGAAGTCAAGGCGAGCGGGCGGCAATGGGTAATGTTCCTTTGTTTTATTTCTCTCTTCTTCTCTTCTCTTGCAGTGAAGTTTGGCTGCAAGCGCCACAGGCGAGAGCTGAAAACACACACCCAGCACTGGAGCACCAAATCAGATATTACGCAATTGGGCTGCACAGTTTTTTTTTTTTTTTTCCTCCTCATGCAACACTTTCCTTTTTCATGTCATAACATTTTGAAATATTAACCACCTTGTGCTTCGGCAGCCGTTTCAACAGCAACTGCTGACATGTCGTGTCAAACTGCAAGCACCCTGTCCACATAATTCACTTCTGTGGCGCTGTGTCGAGTAATTGCATAGCTATAGGAGGGCTAATGGAGAGTATTCAGAATTAATTATCAACTGTTTCTCACAGACGATGAAAAAAAATGGTCAATTATATATACACACCTACTGTCAGTCTGCCCCTAATGAATCAAACCACTTAGCCCCTGTAGCAGCCAATAAAGAGCAAAAATAATAAATAAAATGATGCAGGCAGCTTATCAGTTTGTTTGTTTTACATACACAAATTTAATATTTTCTATAATAACTCATGTCTGTCTTCTTCCCTAATTCACTGAGAACGTCTTAATGGAATATTTACTTCGTAAATCTGCCGCTGTGAATTTGATAACTTGGACAAAATGAAGAAGAAAAAAAACTGACCTCCTCATTGCCTAAATCCATGGTGCAGCTGTCACAGTTATTAGACCCCATAATGACCCTGGAGGGATGAAGCATGAGCCAACATGGGAATGAACATAAACCATTAGATGCGCTGTTACAATGACAGAGAATTGCATGGTTCCACAGAGAGCTCTGCTACAGCCACGGGGCATCCAGAGGAGCCGGGCCGGCACCAGTGTGCAGATATTATGTGTCGCAGATTAATAAAGCCAGCTGAAGACGCGCTTAACTCCTCTGCAACGGTTATAAATCACCCGTTTTCCAGCAGAGGCCGGCTATGAGCCACACGTGTGTGGGGAGCCACAAAAATGATGTATTTTTTTAAAAGGTATGGGAGGAGAAAATAAATGTCAGCAAACCAGAACCTCATTTGCACATTTCACTGCATAAACTGATGCTGCGCCGCACTCCTATACTCTTGTTTATCAAACAATGGTGACATTTTCGGTGTATTTGAGAGGCCAAAGCTTATTTGCATCAAAGACCTGCTGCAGCATCTCACAGGGAGACGTCCATTCCTTGAGCTGTAGATTTTTCATAGGAATATGAATAAATACAATCAGTGCATGGGGCGGACTCAGAATCACACGTTACATGAGATTCTTACTAACACCAAAGCGGTTGTGTTTGCAAGGTCCTGGCCTTCAAGAGAAAGCTCAGGAAATGTTACACCCAAAAACTGAATTTTTTAGATGTTAGATGAGAAGAAAATCCAACAACACACTGGTGTGTGTGCGTTGTTTTGTGCAGAACATCAGTGCAGCTTGAGCAGCCTGCGCCCATACTTAAGGATCCGCCTGAGCTCGACAACAATCGCATCCTGCTTTCTTTCTAGAGAAATGAGCAAATGAATATGCACGAGAGAGAAAACAGATACGGCCTCCTGCTGTTTCTCTGCTAGCTGCCTTTGGGCCGGTTCTTCTACGCCGCCTCTGAATTTCAAACTGAGCATTACAAAGCTACGGTAGGTTAGCAGCACTCATCAGGGCAATTTCACACAAGGGGTCAGTAGTGTCAGGTAAGACATTATACAGTCCAGCTGATGTGACAGTAAACACTGGCACGAGCGCAGCTTGGAGAGAGAAAGGGTGGTAAGTGGCTGAGGAGGAAATGAGCAGCTGAGCTGAAGTGGCGGAGCGTTTGCTTTTCTGATTGAATGTGTGTGAATAGATGCAAATGCCTTGACTCAGATTCAAGGTTCTCAGACTGCATGCATTAAAATTAAACTCAAGCTGCCGAAACTGTCGAGCATTAAATGAGACAACACCACTCTTGCATATACGTTGTTTTTAAACTGCTTATTTCTTCGCACACACATTGTTACCGGGTTAAACCTAAACCTAAGGCAACAACACATACCCCACTCCCACAACCCACTGTTGCCATGTCGTGGGATATGTGAGTAATGTTTCCATGTATGTTTTCTCTCTTTAACCCTCCCTGGAGCAGGTCCACAAGCAAGGCTAAAGTCGGGATAAACCAC